>NC_054572.1:2470082-2602582 GCF_017654505.1 Polyodon spathula | reverse complement strand
CGTGGTATAAAATTTTTATTTTATTTTATTTTCCCCAGTCCGCCTCCGACTAGCACAACGTCAGAAAAGGAGCCTCGCGATTTCCAGGTATGCCAAAGTCTGATACAGCTACAACAAAACACCCAGTAAGCAACGATGCCTTTGATTAAAGGGCCTTCTGGGATTGTTTTTGTAAGAATAATGCTTGCAGTCAGCTGTCTTTTAATATGGTGAATCGTGTAGTCTGGATTTTTAAAACAAAAACACGTGCATGCCATTATTGCACTGTATTACGTGGTGACTACACTTGTATAGGTGTGTAATAATTACACTGCACTAATGCATGTAGAATGAAAACTCCATCACACCATATCCATTAGTAACAGGGCAGCATTTCGGCTTCTGCCTCCACAAAAGCATTTGTTTTTGTGCTTGTACGCTGACTATACTCTGTAATACACATTATAATACTACGTGCGCTCCAGGCGGCTGCAGTGTGAAGTGCAGCATCGCGGCTCCAGCTCTGCAGAGCTGTGGCACGTAAGGCGTTACGAGGTCACAGCGAGTGCTAGAACATTGTGTTCCAGTCGCAGGGCAGCCTCGGTACAGTACAGCTTGTACATTGTGTTGCTGCGTGGCTGTGTGCCAAGCTTTGCCCTCGTTTCTGCTTTTAACTCCCTCCCCTCCCTGCAAGCCCCCGCCTCCTGTGCGAGCCGCTCAGTGGTTGCGAGCAAATGCAAGGCTAGCAAGCTCGCTGGCTTGTGCTCAAAACGTGAAGACGAGCGACTGTGAATGAAACGGTGCCTGCTGCTCCAGGGCGCAGATTAGAGTACCGTACCTGGTGAACGCGGGACGCGTGCTACAAAAACAAATTAAACACACAAGAGGAACAAAAAGCAACAACAAATCAGTAAGTCTGGCAGTGGTTTTATGTTTTCTTGTGTGCGTGCTGGGGTGGTACAATTTGTATGTGTTTCTTTTTGTTTGTTTAAAAAAAAAAAAAAAAAAAAAAAAAAAAAATCAATTTCAGGATATTTGCTTGATTTGATGATTTTTACTGTGAGTTTTTTTTTTTCTCTATTACAAGCAGTGTTTTGTGGGGTTCCTTTGATGAAATAATTTAACGTTTTCAATGAACGGGGGTCAGATGGCATTTTTGTACCAGCATCGTGTAACAGTGCCCTGTGCACTGCGGATTCCCATGTTCCAAACGTGTGCTGTCCGCACAACAGCGCAATTACCTTATTAGAAATCGGATAGAAAAAGCATTTCAAATAAAATAAATTGTGTATGCCAATATGTGCAGCGCCGGAAGGGGGCGCACCGTCACAACTCACTGTGGTCAACAGATTACACACTGTGCACCGGCTGCGGAGACCAGAGCCAGCTTCGAGTCCCGGAGCCGGAGCGGAGTTGTCCCGTTTTCTGAGCCGTGCTCCGGAGCCGGAGCGGAGCTGGAACTAGAGGTGCCGGAGCCGGAGCGGAGCTGGAACTAGGCTCACCCGAGCACTCCACATTCCCTCAGGAGCTGCGCCACATCTTCCTGCTTTGGACATTTTACATAATAAATATTCTTGACATATTAAGTTTAAACATTTTAATGAATACAATACATATCTATATGCAGTAGAATGCACACACACACTCCCCAAATGCAATTTCATAATTACTTTAATGTTCTGTTTACACTGGTATAATACACAAGGGGAATACAGTGTAAATAGAAAATATTTAAATTGCTGGAAAAACTGGCTTTCACAAAAATAGCCCTCATTGCATGGGAAATCCTTTCGGCTTGAAAAAGATGCATCGCTTTACTTACTATCATCTGGATTCACGCAACTACAGTTTTCATTGTACTAACTTCTCTGACAGGCAGCACAGCGGCCTCAATGACGATTCAATTCAATATTTTAAACATGTGGTAGATTTAATCTGGAAGGACATCTATTTAAAGGATACAATGCAATTGTGCTATAACATAGATTCTAATCTACTAGGCGATGATTTTTGGTTTTGCCGGCGAGCCTTATATATTATATTACAATATGGATAGGGGATTTCCAGAAACTCGATTGATCGATACGGGCCGTACTCCCCGGTAAGAACGTCAATGTTAGTATCAATCAATCAGACTGGTTGACTGGATGTTAGTAGCCTTTAAAAATGCAATATTCGCATATGTATGCCTTTTTCTGATGGAGGAAAGAAAATCTCTTCTAGATCTAGTGCACGGCCTCTGAAATATACAGCTTTCACGCTCGCTGGTACATTTTTACCTTGTAACTTAAACCGTGAAATATACACAAATGCACGAACATGCACTCAAATACTATTAAAAAACAAACAAACAAACAAACAAATTCTCGGCACCTATGCTACTTGATCCTTCCTCGTAATGTATATTTGCACACTTTCCCCTCTACCAGATATAGCCAATCCAATACAACATCCTCTAACCTTTTGTTGACTCGAGGGTTTAGTGATCCCTGTACTTGTTTCTGATAACCCCGGAGAGACTTGTTTTAACACTGTTGAAGACACTCTGATTAGACCACAGCTGCTGCATCATAACCTTGTGCATCAGCACCATTTCAGCACTGCCCAGTGCCAGCCTGGCTGAGGAATATTGTAAAGGTGTTGCCAGCTGTTTTCAGTATGTACCACTGTAAAACGCGGTGCACGCTGTGCCAGGAGAAGCTTGGTGACAAAACCGAGAAAAAGACACCTGGAAAGACATCACTCTACAGTTTACAGCAGAATACTTCAGGAGCAAGAAAGAATGGGAAAAAAACGCAGCCGCAGCTCAAAGATTGTTTTGGAATGCCACCTGGAAGTTCAAAATCACGTCAGAGAAACAACGGCATGTTGACAGTGCTACCCTGGACTGGATTACTCTTCACCCTCAACCAGTTAGGACTGTAGAATCGCAAGCGTTCCGGTAAGAACAGAATTATTACTCCTCTCACTCGATTTCCTTAAAGAACAACTTGATTTTTAGAAATATATTTAGTGATATACAAAATAATGTATCTACTTTACTGCTTAGAAGGTTATTGATTTAATAACAAAATTAAACTGATAATTTTTTGGATTGTACCTGCAATTTAATTATCTTTCTTAAAACACATGCATAGTTGTAGTGTTACTTACACCTTATGTAAGAAGTCTGAAAAGTACAAACTGTTCTTATGAATTGTATTTTTGTAATAAAATATTGTGCTTTTATTAAAACCAGTAAAAGAACTGGACATAATCCTTACCTAAAACGTATGAAAATGAACATGCTCAGATGTTGCTGTGTTTGTATAAATAGTTTAATTTTACAGAAATAAAAGCACTTTATTCAAAAATGAAAATGCAGTGGTTTCTAGAGAACTAAAGTTTCTAGAATGAATCAGTATTATTAGAACACAGTTATTTTAAAAAGATTACTGAAAGAATTTGCCAATATACTACATTTTCCCACTTATTATCAACTAGTTGTTCAAAAGCAATATTTCCTGGCTCTTTTTTTTTAACAGCTACATTTATTTTCAATTGTCTATTTTACTTTACAGAGACTTAAGAACCTTTTAAAATATCAGTTTTTAGGTTACTTTAAAATATATATTAAAGGCAGTTAGGTTTGACAACTTGGCACTGCAAAGGTAATTAGACTGTTATGGTGTTGAATAATTTGTTCATCATAACATTTTATTTAAAAGCTACTGGAGTTTCATTTTCTAAAAGTTGTGCAGATTTTGAGCAATAACTATAATATTTTTTAAAGTCTAAGCATGAAATATCCTGAATCTGCATGGTCCAAGCTACCAACCCCCCTCAAGAAAGCGTTTCATGAAAACTGTTGCGCAATACATAGCCTCTGTTCACACTTGTGATTCAAGGCGGTCCTGGGCCGCTTCAGGGCTGTCTTTTCTCTTATGTGAACGCTCCAAAAAATAAATGCAAGCCCTGGGCCTGCCTAGATTTTGGCCGCCGTTTCAAATCGGCCTGCAATCCGGGACCAGGGCCGGCCTTTACATATATGTGAACAAGAAGCAGACTAGGCCTGGCCTTTTCCTATCACATGACCAATTAGATTTTGTATGATGTCAGAGATTTTTTTTATTTTACATTTGGGGAGGGGCAAAAAGCACGCAAGGATTTATTTATTTTTTGTTTGTTTTATAATAATCAAATCAATACAAGCACCATATATAAACATTAACACAGGCAAATTTGCTTTAAATTTACATAAACATACATGTCTGGTATTCAAGGTCAGTGTTGAATGAGGCTTCAGTTTACTCCAGCCAGTATCCAGAGCTGTTCCAAAAGCTGAAAACAATACCAATCATCCCTAATCAGATCAATTTGATTGGAGCTGACATTTGCATATTTCCCGATTATCATTACAAGAGCCAATCAAATCGAGTGGAAGAACAAAGAGGGCGGAGCTCTTTTGCATGCAAACTCTTGTAACTACATTTATAAATTATATCTGAATGTACACATTATAAAAAATAAAAAAATATATTTTCACAACATTTATAAATCGGGGGAAAAAATACAAGACTTAAGTTAAAAGTGTTTTTTACACATGGCACCTCATACTTAGAATTTGAAAGTGTAAAAAGTTATATTTTCACTGTAATATTTGTTCTATTTCAATGCTTCTTGTTGTGATTATAGGAAAATAAATATTATTACCTGTCAACACTAGCGAGTTGCTGTTTCCTATGTTCTAACTACCTCTGTGTTCCTGAGAGAATAATGTGATTGTGGGTGGGGGTAAGCTCCAACCGTCACCCAGTTACACAGCATAACAACAAGTCATAACAGTCAATATGTTGTTTTTATATATACCATAAAATTGCTTCTGTGCTGCATTGAAAAAAAATATTAAAACATCTGCTACAAAAGGGTTAGTGTCTATGCCGGTCGCTCTTCCATTCTGAGTGCTCTTCCATTCTGAGTCATTATGCCATAAGAATAAAAACAAGCAGTTGCCACATTTTAGGCCTGCTTTCCAGTCACATATGTGAACGCGCCTTAAAAACGCAAATGTGAACAGGGTTGCAGATCTAAATATGGGTCGGCCCAGTGTGAACAAGGTCATACTCAGGCATTGTAGCTGCTTTAAAGGTGGGACACGTTACGGCATCACATGTTGCCTACATTTGATATGTGGACCTGTACCAACAATCAAAAGCAGTTTTAGCAGTGATGTGCCACTTTGTTGACCAGAAGTGGAATTTGATTGCTGAATGCATTGGCCACATTCCTGCTGATGAAGCCCATACTGGGGAGAACATTGCCTTCTCAGTGGAAAACATTTTCGACTCCAGTATGATTTAAAGCAAGTCGTATGTGCTGTTTACTGGCAGTGGTGCCAATGTTGTACATGCTGCCAGCTTCTTACCTTGAAACACCACCTTGTTTCGCTCATACATTGCACCTCTGTCTGCAGGAGATTACTTTTCCCAGGCAAGAAAGCCAAGTGTTACCAGAGGAAATATCTGCAGTGATTGAAAGATGTCGATCCATAGCCAAACTTTTTAAAAGGTCACCTAGTGCTTGGAATGCCTATTCAAAGGTGTGCCTTGGAATAGGCATTCCAAGCAGAATGGATCTGAGACTGAGAATGGATCTGAGACTGGATCTGAACCAGTGCAGATTCTGAGAGACTGCATTACAAGATGGAACTCTGAACCAGTGCAGATTCCGAGAGACTGCATTACAAGATGGAACTCTGAACCAGTGCAGATTCCGAGAGACTGCATTACAAGATGGAACTCTGAACCAGTGCAGATTTCGAGAGACTGCATTACAAGATGGAACTCTGAACCAGTGCAGATTCCGAGAGACTGCATTACAAGATGGAACTCTGAACCAGTGCAGATTCCGAGAGACTGCATTACAAGATGGAACTCTGAACCAGTGCAGATTCCGAGAGACTGCATTACAAGATGGAACTCTGAACCAGTGCAGATTCCGAGAGACTGCATTACAAGATGGAACTCTGAACCAGTGCAGATTCCGAGAGACTGCATTACAAGATGGAACTCTGAACCAGTGCAGATTCCGAGAGACTGCATTACAAGATGGAACTCTGAACCAGTGCAGATTCTGAGAGACTGCATTACAAGATGGAACTCTGAACCAGTGCAGATTCCGAGAGACTGCATTACAAGATGGAACTCTGAACCAGTGCAGATTCCGAGAGACTGCATTACAAGATGGAACTCTGAACCAGTGCAGATTCCGAGAGACTGCATTACAAGATGGAACTCTGAACCAGTGCAGATTCCGAGAGACTGCATTACAAGATGGAACTCTGAACCAGTGCAGATTCCGAGAGACTGCATTACAAGATGGAACTCTGAACCAGTGCAGATTCCGAGAGACTGCATTACAAGATGGAACTCTGAACCAGTGCAGATTCCGAGAGACTGCATTACAAGATGGAACTCTGAACCAGTGCAGATTCCGAGAGACTGCATTACAAGATGGAACTCTGAACCAGTGCAGATTCCGAGAGACTGCATTACAAGATGGAACTCTGAACCAGTGCAGATTCCGAGAGACTGCATTACAAGATGGAACTCTGAACCAGTGCAGATTCCGAGAGACTGCATTACAAGATGGAACTCTGAACCAGTGCAGATTCCGAGAGACTGCATTACAAGATGGAACTCTGAACCAGTGCAGATTCCGAGAGACTGCATTACAAGATGGAACTCTGAACCAGTGCAGATTCCGAGAGACTGCATTACAAGATGGAACTCTGAACCAGTGCAGATTCCGAGAGACTGCATTACAAGATGGAACTCTGAACCAGTGCAGATTCCGAGAGACTGCATTACAAGATGGAACTCTGAACCAGTGCAGATTCCGAGAGACTGCATTACAAGATGGAACTCTGAACCAGTGCAGATTCTGAGAGACTGCATTACAAGATGGAACTCTGAACCAGTGCAGATTCTGAGAGACTGCATTACAAGATGGAACTCTGAACCAGTGCAGATTCCGAGAAACCGCATTACAAGATGGAACTCTGAACCAGTGCAGATTCCGAGAGACTGCATTACAAGATGGAACTCTGAACCAGTGCAGATTTCGAGAGACTGCATTACAAGATGGAACTCTGAACCAGTGCAGATTCCGAGAGACTGCATTACAAGATGGAACTTTGAACCAGTGCAGATTCCGAGAGACTGCATTACAAGATGGAACTCTGAACCAGTGCAGATTCCGAGAGACTGCATTACAAGATGGAACTCTGAACCAGTGCAGATTCCGAGAGACTGCATTACAAGATGGAACTCTGAACCAGTGCAGATTCCGAGAGACTGCATTACAAGATGGAACTCTGAACCAGTGCAGATTCCGAGAGACTGCATTACAAGATGGAGCTCAAGCTTGACAATGATTGAAAAGGTGATCCAATGAATGGAGCAGTTAGAAATTGCAGCCTTGAAATTGAAGAGACCAGCACTAAACATTGCTGCTGAGAGGATGCTTCTGGAAGAAGTGAGTGAGATGCTGAAGCCATTTCAACTCTTTCTGGGGCAAAGTATCCTACAGCATCTCTCATTGTGCCCACAGTGGCTGGAATTCGCAGAGCACTTGGCAAGATTGAAGTGAAGACTGAACCTAGATTGAAGATGAATGACTACCTTTTGAATCAGATCTCAACAAGGTTATCAGGCCTCGAGAATGACCTTCATTTTCAGACGTCAACATTCCTGGATCCGCGATCTCTTCAACAATATAATAAAATAAGCTATTCTAAAAGGTTTGTTTGCTACATGTGAACCTCCTGAGGGATCCAGTTCCAACCAAGAGAGCACGTCCATGTGGAAGAGCATCTACCAGCTTTCTGACAGGAGCACAGAAGATGATGACGACTTTGCAGGATCTGCATCAGTTGAAGGTGTATGCAGCTGAGAAGAGACAGCCTTTAGACTCCAGCCCTCTGGATTACTGGAAGAATCACAAAGATCCCATGCCTTTGTTAGCACAGCTGTCACATCGTTTCTTTTGTGTGCCTGCAACACCAGTGGAAAGTGGAAGACTGTTCTCCAAAGCAGATTTACTTACTGACCCAAGAACGTGGCTAAATTCCACAAATGCTGAAAAAGTAATATTTCTAAATTGAAATTTATCTTTGAGCCGGGACTCAAAATAAATTTGATTTTACAGGAATTTCCTTGGCATAATGCAAAATAAAAAAGGGGCTAAACTCAACAAAAGCCGTTTAAAAAAGAGAACATTTATAACATAGGGCATGAGTTTTCAACTGGTCCTGAAGTACCCCTGTTTTTTAGTTATTTTATTGAACCCTTAATTGAACTAATAATTTCCTAATCAAGGCTTTTTATATTATTTTCAGCTCTTAAACAGTTATAACAAATAATAAGTTATAACAAAAGCTTGAAACCTAAAAGTTGTTTTTAGTTAAAGGGACAAAAGATTTGTAAAAAAGAAACACAAACAAACAACAATAAAATCTTAAGATATGATACTATGATAGTCATGCATCGCTTTCTTTGGCTGTGGAGCCAGAGCTAAGTAAAAGCAGACATTGCTGGAGCCAGCCTGGAGCAGGGGGTCTCTGTGAGCTCTGGAGCCAGCCTGGAGCTGGAGCAAGAGGTCTCTGTGAGCTCTGGAGCTGGAGGAGCCCTTAAATGAACATGTTTGATGTCAGTTTTGCACAGAGAAAGTGTTCTATGAAAAAGCATGTTGGATTGCTGTACTAGATGCCTTGCACTTTGTAAGCAGCTGTGGAAATGGTACACTTAGCTTTGAGGAGTAAGATAAGGGAAGTTGCTCTAACCCTCCTGAACTTTGCTATTGAATTTTCCTTCTCTAATTGTTATTACTAATGTTTTGTAAACTGGTCTGCCAGACGTACTCATCTCAGAGCATGTGAAGTCTGTGTTGGTACCAGTAGGACAGAGTGCTGTCTTTTGTGGAAGGAGGGGACAACAGTGTGTAGATTATGGTCTGGAAGGTAAAAGCTTTCAAAGCTTGAGATGAGACACACAGTGATGGCCTATGTATAGACATTAGCTCCACTGGTTTGTGTAGCCCATTTACTCCCCTTCTGGTGCTGTGCTGTTTCTGTAGCAAAGCCAAAGAGGGTCTCTTACACAGCGTTGAAGGACTGCCTGCTATAAAAATCAAACAGAATTCACATTCA
Source organism: Polyodon spathula (assembly GCF_017654505.1). Classification (NCBI taxonomy): domain Eukaryota; kingdom Metazoa; phylum Chordata; class Actinopteri; order Acipenseriformes; family Polyodontidae; genus Polyodon; species Polyodon spathula. The sequence continues at coordinate 2,593,416 of NC_054572.1, read as the reverse complement.
GCTAGCTCAGTGGTGGCCAGCACACCAAACATTGCCATCCATTTGGTGGGTCGGAAGGGGCTCAGCGATCCACCAGTAAGCAGTGACCAACAATTATTAGTGGGATTTAAAATACCAGCGTCCAGTCCCTAAGATAACAATAATAAAACAAAACAACTACAACAGCAAAAACGTTACAAACGAGCAATCAAACCATAGGTCATTATAAAACAGGAACTTGAAACCTGGCGTAGGCAGGGCTCTACTCTAAACTTTTTTTAGGCGCATGTGCGCCTAAGTTAAAAAATATAGGCGCACACTGAAATTTAGGGGCACAAAAAACTACCATTTTTCTCTAACGTATTGTTGAATGTCTGCAAATCTTTTTTTCCCTTCATTTCTTGCATAACACTTATGCAGTTCATTTCTTTTGCATCAACAAAATTACAATGGACTGCTTTTTTTTTCCAGCTAAATGATTTTAGCGTCTTTCTCAGAAGGTGCTGCTTGCCTGTTTATGGTAGCGGGATGGTCTGGTTGACGTTTCTGGATGCTTGCCTCTCTGCACATTGCGTGGCGTTTGGAAGCGCTGTGCTTTAATATATTCTCACGTTTGAAGTTCTGGCTCCTTGTTAAAAATGCCTGCCATCGGTATCCCTGCATCCTGACAAAATGCGCAAAACATGGATTTTTTTTAGAATTGTCAACCTTAAGCCAGGGAAAATCCTTTAGCCAATGTTTGTTGAACTTGTATGTTATTTTGCTACTTAAAACTGTGCATATGCTGTAACTAACACAGCCCTTCTCGAAGTTCACTGTTCGCTTTCATCTTCTGACATACTTTCATCGTTTATTTAATGAATTTCCTTCATCACGGTTTTCTTTTGAAACCTCTCCAATCACATGAACATCGTTTGTTATTTTTCTCATGTTGGTTTGACAAGTTTCCAAACTGTCTGGAAGTGATTAGCCATCGCACTGGTAAGTCAGTGAAATTGTCAGGGATTTTTAGTTTTAATGTGTGATTAACAGTGGGCAGTGGACATCAATAAACTACATTCCCAGAGTACATTACGATCGAGCTGTGCGAGTTTAGATCTGACTGTGAGGTTTTTTGTTTGTTTGTTTTATACTTCCACCTGAAAAAAAAAAAAAAAAAAAAAAAAACGTTTATTTTTTTGTAGTCAGCCTTTAGGAATTTATAGTCGCACATGTGCACCTAAATTAAATTGTATGTTTGCACAAGCATTTCTTTTTTGTCTCATATGCACAAACTTTAGGTCATTAAGACGACCACCAACCATACTTTTGGGATAGTGCTCAGTCCCTACCTCATTCATTATGCAATCTCACTGTATCAGTGCTCAGTCTCTCCCTCATTCATTATGGCGGGCACACATTTGAGAAACGCTTTCTTATTGTGAAATTGCTCTAAACTGGAAAAAAAAAGAAAGATTATTAAAAAGTTAAAACAACAAGCCGCCCTTAACATTTCCCGAGTCATTGTTGGATGTGCTAAGTACGGTTTTGAAATTAGGTAGTGATCGAGAGTGCGTTAGCTGCCCTCCTTTAAGGGTGGACTGTAATAAATTACAATCCGCAGAGCTTTGATGGGCAATCTGACGCCCAGAATGTGAAACGCGGCCAGCCTTCTGCAATGTGAATACAGCTGACTTGGCAAGCCAGGAGCCGGTGGGTTAGGGTGAGGTACAGCAACAATGCTGTTATTTAAAAAAACCGGATTTTCCAGTTGCAGTCACCAGCGGAAAGAACAACGTGTACATTACGGTTAATAATAACGACGCAGCCAGCCAGCCTGCCCAGAGTGCAACCCAAAGCAGGCACTATATCATGTTTACAATTTGGATTTCATGATTTTCATTTTTGTATCACGCTTCCAGAAATGGTTTTGTTGCATAACGACTCTTATTTGATCTTTTTTTGTTGTTATTATTATTCTCTGCTGTTTCTGTTTAGCGAAAAAACAATTACACTGATATGCACCAATCGAATTAACTGATTAAGCGAAATTCTTGTGATTTTAGAAGTATAGGGTAGGCTGTCACATTTGTATTGCATTTATTTATTTCGGGCTGTTTTCTCTTTTTAAACTGATTGTACGTCGTTATCTTTTATATAATGCCACGTTCTTTTACTACGAAATTTCTTAGTAAAATGAAGTGTCGTGTTTTTTGTACGGCTAGGCTGTGATCGCCAATGTGTGATTTTGTAGTTTTTGTAATTGTTTCGGTGTACGGATCTTGTTGTATTAGTTGTAGTGCAAGAGTGTTTGATTTGTTGCACTTCAAGTAAGGTTCTTGATGCTGGTCTAAACTGTATTGAAATGGTGTGTCACTTACGAGAAAGCATCTGTTTGAACCCCGGGGAACGGAGCATTTACGCGAGCAGAGTGACGGCTAACATACCAGCCCAGCCCCAGCATGTTGCCTTAGAAGCGGGGTTGGACAAGGGCTGCAGACCGGCGTGATGTTCTGTACAGAACTGTCCACAGAGGCACAGAGTTCCTTACCAGCGTCACATCAGCTGGATTGCTTTGCACCGTGGTCGTTATAAAAGCCCTGGATAGGGGTTTTCAGCCTAACAGTGGCCTCTATACTCGAATGTGCCGGTATTTCTGTGTTGCGGTAAACATTTTTCTGAACAATTAATTTTTTTGTTTGCACTTTGTCGGAAAATCGAAGCGATACTCAAACAAAACCCTCTAAAATAAGGGAATTCGGTGCGCGCACATTCCTCCTTCTATCCTTCGGTACAATCAGGGAATTTAGGATTCAGTCGGTGAAAACAAAATGCATATTAGCAGGTAGATTGCCTTTCTCCCAGGAAAACAAATCAGCAAACGCGATGATCTACCATTCAAGTGTTTCCAAAGGGTACTTATTACTGAAGTAGTCCATGTTTTTACAGGAACCGGCTGAAAACGAGCTCTTTTTGGTTTGAGGTACCATTTATTAAAAAAAAAAAAAAAAAAAAAAACGAAATTGTAAATTGACTTCTAAACATTGGAATTGCGCATTCCTGTCATTCCATGTTATTCATTGCGCACCTTTCTCTCCATCTCTACCAGTGCAATGGTTTAGCCGGGAGGTCCGTCCAGAGAGGGGTTTTTAATCTTAAATTTAATAACAGGCACGTACGTCGATTCTCCGTATTGTTATACAAACATTTATATATTGGAAGAGGTTGAACTGCTACAGTGTGCACGAATGAAGTTGATAGAATGAAAAAAAAAATGCAAAACATCCTGAAAATTATATATATATATAATTTAAAAAGTTCATTTAAAACCCACATCAGCGTTTTATTAAAATATATTTTTATGCTATAACCGCTATATAATATAATATACGATTACTGTACGTGTATGTGTCTGGCATGAGATTTGTATATCTCCATCCGCTGGTGGTAGAATAATGAAGACTTTCAGGGCATGTCATGTGTGGACAGCAAAAACAGCAACATGTTTAATCTCATTGATGGTGATTTTTAAGTGAATACAATATTTATATATTTTTTTTTTTTTTTAAATATAGACCTTCATGATATTTTATTCATAAACTGATATTCATGTACAATAAAATCGATCGCAGAGTTGGGTTCCCTTTCTGTTCACACTGCATCCCCATCAGAAGGGGTCCCTAGCACACAGGCTGTGCGCAATCCCAGCACTGATGGGAATTCACCAGTATTATAACGCGTATTTCCACTGACGCTGGTGTCAGTGCAGAGAATATTTATAGAATTGACTGCCTTATGAAGCAACGCAGCTGTTACTTGATACAGGACAAGGGGAATGACAAAAACATCTATCCTTTGGCTGTTTGAAAAGACCCTGCTGCTGCATAATATCCACAGAAATCTTTACTGTTTTCATACATCAGTACCGCATGGCTTCATGTAAATGAGTACACATACAATAATACTTATTTTCCTGACAGCAGCTACGCTGCTTGCCCCTTTAATAACAGCAAAGGTGGTAGCATTGCCCATATACCTGCTGCAACACGAGCGCACAGCGGCACACACCCTGTCTGCGGGGACACAATACCAGTTCCCATGCAGAACGCGAGGGTAATGTGCTTTTTAGCGCAGACCAAACCTGTCGCTAAATCTTTACGGAAAAAGACTCCTTAAACATGACCAGTTAACGAGGGGATAACAAGCCAAACTGTCGGCATTGTGTCAGTCGTCTGTATTGTGAAAACCCGCGCTATTTATTTTCCTTTAAATAGTCGGGATGTGGGAAGGAGTGTTTTGAGTATCACTAATATTCTTTAGACGCTCCTTATGAAGACATTTTGGTACCGACACGTTCGTGTTGGTATTAAATAATTGCACATAGTTCTCAATTTAGTTTTGGTATACTTGCAACAGTAGGTAGTTATATCACCGATTTCTGTTATTGATCAGGAGTCACATAATAATAATAATAATAATAATAATAATAATAATAATAATAATAATAATAATATCGCCAATGACGATAAGGGTTTATTTATATATTTATTTATTTTATCAGTACACAGTCGTTTACGTAACCCTAGTATTTCGCAATGGAGAGGAGCGGACCTCATCGTTAGTGTGGGCCACATTTGTAATATAAACGTATTATTTGACTCCTGTCTTCCTATGGGAAACTACCGTTATCATTTCGCAATCTCTTCAATGAAGCTTTTGACAGTAGGCGGGCTTAGTAGCGGCGTGTATGTGTATCTGACAGCAATACAAGCCAATAAGCGACCACAAAGAAATCGAGCCCAGAATCAGGGTAGCATGAAAAAAACGGGGACCCCTCTCTCTGTGATCTCTGATAGGTTTATGTAGTGAATGCCATTGCACTTCCAGCTTTAGAAAATAAAGGCGTTTAAGAAAAATACTATAAAAACCGCTGATGAAGACTGGTATGGATTTTTGTTTTATCATTATTGTATACACTGCAAAGCTACAGCGTTTATAGAAGTGTTATTATTTGTATTCAGTTTTACACGTGTGCCCTTAGGTTGTTGAGGAACACAGCCCTCCTCTCTACTGCATGGATTGTGCAACGGCTTTGTTTTTCAGAATGGTAAAGAAGGACGAATCGCCTGCCCTGTGCGCCCTGTTGTGCGATTACTGTACACGCTTGGTATTTGAGTTAGTGCCCAAACATTAACGTTGTATGCGCGGGATATTTATTCACAATAGCACGTTGTTAATAGTTATTTAGAGAATCAAGCGTTATGAGACCCACTTAAATTACTGAGTTGGAGCCAAAGTAAGATTTACATTTAATAAGTTGCTGGCGGGTTGAAAAGGCAGTGTCCTCATGTTTATTGCTGGAAACTTTTGATCAAATCTTGTCCACTATAGTATGCTTAAAACGTACAACATAAAAAAGAAGGCAAAATACAATTCTTCCCATTAGAATGAATAAACTGAGCGATTCTGTGCCTTAAAACCCTAGTACGGGTTTGGTTACCCACGTGTGTTTCTATAGCTTTGCAGTTATGAAGTTAAAATTATACTGGGACACTCACTTCAAAGAGCCATTAAAACACAGTACTCCCTTTATAAAAGTATAGAAAATAATTAACCAGAAGTCCATTATGGAAGCACACTGCGTAATTGTAGTGTACAGATACCCGACTGAAATGACTCATCTGTGCTCTGCATGTAGTCTTTAGTGGCCGTTATGTAAATAATGTATAGGTTGCAAGCTGATATCCACTCCACAAGCTTTTTATAATATATCTCATGCAAACCTGGCCTCTTCCTAGAAGCCTGGGTCATACAGCATCACGAAGGACCGGACGAGGCCACAAAGCAGTGTGGCTGAGTGGGCACCTCTCCAGGGAAGCAGAGCCTGGCGTGGGTCACGTACGTTGCAAGAATCCCCACTGGGTTCTTTGTGCACCCAGCATGCCGGTAATGTTGTAACCTGCATTGTGCTCTCCTGAGGTCAGCAGCCCTGAGTGTGCTAGAGAGGAATGCATATGGTTTCCACTCTCTCTCGGCTGCACTGGGCTTGTCCAATTGCAGGAGGAGGAGAAGCTGGGAGCTGGATTTTAAAAGCTGCTGTGCTGGAGGAAGGCCCAGTGGATGGCAGTTCATCACAGGGCAGACTGGAGTCAGTGCCTGGGCTGTTTTCTTACTCCTCAAACAACATGACAAGGCGCAAAAGTGTATTTCCAAGAAGCACCCTATATATAGCTCCTGCGCGTGGTGGAGACTTGTAGGGGGTTATTCAGGGTAAAGGTGATTGGCTCCTAAAATAGCAACACAAAACAAATCAGAAGATCAGAGACAAGTTAAAAAACAGGATCGTGGTGAAGACAACCCTGCTCTTCTCTCTGATCGTTTTCATGTTGTTAATTCCAATTCCAGTTCTGCTGGGGTGATGCTTAGTAACTGTTCTGCTGTTTTTGCAGTTTGATTGATTCACTGAATACGTGTTCATTTGCAGATATTTGCGGGGAATGCTAGCACTGATTGGACAATGCCCACTGACCAAGCTGTGAAGATGAACGCGCAGCCTTCCAACAGCATGATCCCAGACTGGGGAGTGGACCTCTCTCCCAACCAGGACAAAGGCGTGTGCAAGGTAGGGAAGCTCTCTGCCACTCCGCAGGGCATGGTGCTGCGAGACGTGAGCTGTGTCAGGGTGCCTGTTAGCAAACAGGGCTCAGAAGGCCTTCAGGTTTTTTTTCTTGGCTTCTGGCACCCGTCTATGTTTGAATGTCATAACCACAGGCTCCCCCTTGTGGAAAAAAAAAACCAAAACACTGCCCTTATAAAAGTTCACTAGTAAAATAGTCAGTGAAATACTGCACAAGCAAACAATACAATCACAGAGAAGTATGGAAAAACCTAAAAGCTGTGCTGAGGCATGTGAGTTCCTAGTGTAAGCATGGGAAAAGCATGATGTAACTGTAATGCTAGCGTTCATGTTCACCATGGTAAACTGTAATGGTGTGGATTGTGTACAGTCTAATAGTAATGTTGAGAATATGGGCTGGCGTTGGAGGGGAACACCTATTCAGCAGGGTATAGAGTGGTGTGGAATAGAAAAAATAAAGACAAACTGTGCAAAAGCATTTGGTTCCTGGCAGGCAGCCTGTTTTGCCTCTGGGCAAATTGCCATTGTCCTTAAAACACACAAAGAACAGTGATTGCTTATTTTGCTGATTTGTAAGCCAGGCCTGTATTTTAAAAGGACTCAGAATAGGGATTTGTTTCAGTAAATTGCAGTGACGCTACTGATTCTGTGACTATAGGATCAGTTCAATCATAATCTGGGATGTTAAAGAATAAGGAGAGTCTAGTGTTCCACATCCAAACGTGTTTCTACAACTGTTTCAGTAACGGACCTGGTATTTTCATTGTTAACATCCTGACAACCTTTTACACTGAGAACTTCAAAGTCTGTTTCAAAGCTCTTTTCAAAATGTCCGCTCTAGCACTCTAGTGCACTGATCCAGGATGTGTCCGGAAGGATTACATGCCCACTTTGTCACCCAGCTACTCAGCGTGTTATTTTGCTAATTGATGGGTATGTAGAGTAAGCTGTGGAATATTTCTCATGAAAATAAGTAATATTGGACTGAATTTAAAATGGCTTGTTATTGAAATCACACTGCTGTTGTTAGTTTTGGTAAGGTATGCATTAAGCACTGTGGTTATGCCATGAATATCAAGTGAGATAAACGTAGCTTGTGTTTGGTTTGTGTGCTGGTGCAGCTGATAATAAGGCCTGGAGATGAAGCTGAGTACCCCATGATTGGAGACCAGGTCTGGGTCCACTACACCGGGAAACTGCTGAGCGGGGAGAAGTTCGACTCGAGCCGGGATCGCAACAAGCCTTTCACCTTCAACCTTGGCAGGGGTAAGCAGAGACAGTTATCCCAGGAACGCACACAGTACACACAGCATGTTTGCACAGTAAATTCTGCATGCAAAACTCACAGTGGCATGGAGAGCACAGTCTCTTTCGCCGGGCTCCCCTGTGCCCGGTGCTCACCACGCCTCTGTACTCCTCAGGGCAGGTGATCAAGGCGTGGGATATTGGGGTTGCCAGCATGAAGAAAGGGGAGGTGTGCCAGCTGATGTGCCATTCGGAGTACGCCTACGGAGTGTCCGGGGGCCCCCCCAAGATCCCCCCCAAATCCACCTTGATCTTCGAGGTAGGGGGCATGGCATCTGTGAAGAGCGAATTCCACATATGCAAAACTAATTCACTGCCCTCTGTGTTAGACAAGTGTTAGCAGTGGAAAAATAATAATAATAATAATAATAATAATAATAATAATAATAATAATAATAATTAGAAATTATGTAGGAGAAATCCAATACAACATGTTATCCTGTGCATGGAACACAGCAGTCTTCAGTTTCTGTGGTATGTAAAGGATAACACACAGCAGGGCGAGGGTTAACTATCTGCTATATATTATACAGTAATCACTACTGTATATATGTAAGGGATAACACACGACAGGGTGAGAGTTGTGTTGCATTAACATAGGGCTGTGGTCTGAAGGCACGAAGCGATGAGTATCAACAAACACATCAACAAAGCTGTATGTCAATACAACACAGTCCACAAGCCCTGGAGTGTGTTATCCCTCTTATAGAACAGACACAACGATACATAGAAAAACAAACTTCTTTATCACAGCCGGGATCAAAATAATTAATTGTAGTTTTTTCCTGCTACTTACCTCAAATGCCTGAAGCTAGTTAAAACACCCGGGGGAAGGGCAAAATTTTGTTGCAGGCTTTGCAATGTGCTAGGCCGCAAGGGGGGATAACTAGCTGACACTGCTAAAATAACATTAAAACACGGCTAAAAACCTAGAGTCTGTAAATATATATACTGCTTTTAATGAAAATGAGCGATAAAATCAAGTAATAAGGCCTTGCTTTGTAAAAAACTAACATTAATAAACTAACTGTCAAACTAAATTAACACGGCACCCCTACACACGTTAAACAAATGAATAATTATGAATACCTGTACAGGAGCAATATTCAAGACACGAACAAACTTATTTAACAGAATGGTGAAGCAACTCGCCAGAACGGGAAACACCCAATTGCTCACTGATGTGTCTGAGTCAGGGTTTTTTTTTCAGGAGCTCAAACAATTTCCAACTTTGTGTAGCAAGAGAAGCAGCATCGCGTTTCTGCATTTGTATAAATACCATTTTGTAGCGATGAGGTGCCCTCGTGGAAATTAGAATACACAACGAGGCAAGGATAAGTGATGATGGTTCGGGAAAGATTGAATAAACCGGTCAGTGTGCCTCAAGACACTCTCGCCATGACAGGTCACTTTTGAAAAGACTGAATAAACCATTTGAATTTAAGTTTGATGATGATGAGTTATCAGGTTACTAAACAGTACTGTATCAGTTGTGAACAAATCGCTATCGGTGCCAAAAAGGTGTTCTTTTAAGCAAAGTTCCTGTTCTTTTAGACAGAGCATTTCCAATGGGAAAAATCTGTTTCACCACAAGGGTGTTCTCTTAGCCGAAGTGTTCTCTTGGGAGGTGTTCCTGTGTGCAGAGACTTGAGTTAACCGTGCACCAGACTGCTTTTAAACGAACCTCTTCTTTTGTTCCCAGGTTGAGTTGTTGAACTTCAAGGGAGAAGAGCTGACTGAAGACGGGGGTGTTATTAGAAGAATAAAGCAGAAGGGGGAGGGTTTTTCAAATCCCAATGAAGGGGCCATTGTGGAAGGTAAGCCTCCCCTAATTAGCGTGGTGGTAGCTCTCTCTGTCACCCACCTCTCCTGAAGAGTGGAACGATCCATTCCTCTTGGTTCTATTGCCATTTGAAAATTCTTTTTTGAGATAAAGCCCCCTGGTTTTCAAAGGGGGGGGGGGGGGGGGTGCATGACAGCAGATAAAAACATGTTGAATAGGCCTCTAGAGGATTAGGCCTCTATGTTGTTGCTGTGTTATAAGTGCACTCTACTGCAGGGAAGCATTTGCATTGTTTTCTGTGTAGCATTTGCATTGTGTTCTCTGTGTCATTTGTATTGTGTGTTCTCTATCATTTGCATTGTGTTCTCTGTGTCATTTGTATTGTGTGTTCTCTATCATTTGCATTGCGTGTTCTCTATCATTTGCATTGCTTGTTCTCTTTCATTTGCATTGTGTGTTCTCTGTATCATTAGCATTGCGTGTTCTTTATCATTTGCATTGCGTGTTCTCTATCATTTGCATTGTGTTCTCTGTGTCATTTGCATTGCTTGTTCTCTTACATTTGCATTGTGTGTTCTCTGTATCATTAGCATTGTGTGTTCTCTGTATCATTTGCATTTCATGTTCTTTATCATTTGCAATGCATGTTCTTTATCATTTGCATTGTGTGTTCTCTATCATTTGCATAGTGTGTTCTCTGTATCATTTGCACTGTGTGTTATCTGTATCATTTGCATTGTATGTTCTCTGTATCATTTGCACTGTATGTTCTCTGTATCATTTGCATTGTGTGTTCTCTGTATCATTTGCATGTCCTGTTCTATGTACACAGTTTATCATCTTCCATTTCCTCTTCACATATCTGAGTAAATTCAGAACACTCCGCTGCAGAGGTCAGTAATGGAATACAGACTGTGTCAATGGAAAACAAATATCTTGTGCAATGAATAATGCAATTCCAATTCCTTTTTTAAATCAGTTGTAATTGTGTAATTGACAAGTCATGACCAGCTGTATAGATGTTTGCTTAATAAAGCCTACGTTGTAAAAGGAATTGAAATTGATTAAAAAGGAATTGGAAATGGAATTGAAATTGAAACAAAGGAATTGACCCCGACCCTCGTTGAGCAACTAGTTTTTCAACAACGTTTCCAAGCAGTTTTCATGCTGTGCAAACATTAAGCAGTGTGTGTGTGTGTGTGTTGTTTTCCCTGCAGTTCATCTGGAGGGGCGCAGCGGGGGGCGTGTGTTCGACTCGCGGGACGTCCAGTTTGTGGTGGGCGAGGGGGAGGACCACAGCATCCCCCTGGGAGTCGACAGAACCATGGAGAAGATGCAGAAGGGAGAATGCTGCCTGATCTACCTCAAACCACAGTCAGTGCCCCCCTCCCAGCACCGGACTGGGGCTGGAAAGAGGAAACACCAAACACCTAGTTTGTGTTATTAGAAGTGATTAGAGGCAATGCTTCCTCCAAAACACTTTAAAAAGGAATCCTTGCAGATGTTGGAAATGCTGTTCTGGCTGCCTATGGCTGCCCGACACTCCTTTGCAATTGTTCTGTTTGGTGTTTTCCTGTTGTCCATTCTCAGGCATTCAGCATGCAAACCAATACCCTGCTGTCCGAGAAGTGATGCTGATGTATTGATGGCAGTTTTGTTTCTGTGTTTCTTTGTAGATATGGGTTTGGGGAGGAGGGAAAGCCAGAATTCCACATTGAGCCAAACGCAGAGCTCATCTACCAAGTGACGTTGAAGGATTTTGAAAAGGTAGGAAACCGTTTGAGTGCTTAATACACCAGTTGTTTGAATTTTTGAAACCGTGAAGAACACAGAAATTAGCTTATATAAAATATAAATCCCAGTACACTTTGTATGTGATTTGAGGGTTTCAAATCACGCATGAACTACCTTGTACAATTGTATCACTGGAAAGCTTGGCAGTATTTTTACTTCTCAACCCATCATGGGTCGTAGAAGGGCTTTCCTTCCCTATCTTCTCCAGCTGGGATAGGAGAGTGCCACGCAGCTACAGCCCCTGCCTCACCTGTTGTCTTTGTCTTGGTTTGTGCAGGCCAAGGAATTGTGGGAGATGAGCATAGAGGAGAAGCTGGAGCAGGCTGTGGGGGTGAAGCAGAAAGGCACGCAGTATTTCAAGGTTGGACAGCATTTTATCTCTGTGTGTTAATGCCTACACAGACATAAACAAAGGAGATAGCTGCTTCTGCATCCAGCGCTCAAAGAATGTCACAGACATTTGCAAAGATTTTTGAGATGTTATAGTAATAAAATAATGACTTGGATCGCATTATTGAGGAATTTGGTGATAAAACAAGTGATCAAGAGATGATTTATCAGTATGCACGTCTATAAAGAGGTATGTGAAAGATAAAGTGAACAAGGGCTGGGGCTTGGCTGGAGATGCAATACTGCTGTCCTTTTGCCATGCACTGTCTTTTAAACCTGTTTTACTTTGGAAAAAATATATTTTAAACAGCACATGTATAAAAAAAAAAGCGTGTGTGAAAATAAATTGGACCTGATGTGTCGGACAAGCGCTGAATAAATGGACTGATAAGGGTTAATACATGCATTTAGATTCTACTGAGTTATAAGATGCAGGGAAAAAAGTTGCATCAGTGTTTGCTGCATGTGACCACTAGTCACTAGATGGCATTGTGAAGGCAGCAGTCCGCTCGTCCGGGCTGTGCTGTTTAGCAGGATGGCTGGTGTTTTGGGCCCCAGCACTGTGCTCTACCAGGGCAGCAAGAGCACTTCTCCAGCAGCGCTGTGTGTATGCACTCTCACACTGTCACGCTTTTGCAAAGCCAGCCTCAGCCATATCAATGTTTGCCTGCTGTCATGAGAGAGACTGGATGATGGAGCTGTAGTTTAAAAGTTCACTGGAACAGTACGCTCAGTCCTGGCAACACTAAGCAGTGAGCTGGAAGACACTGTGTCCTCTCTGCTTTAATTGAATATGTACCCTGTGTGGAAATGACGCGCCGTACTGAAATTCCTGGAAAGAGTCTAACCTTGGAGAGCGATGATAGTGCACCTCGACTGAATGGGAGGGGATTGAGAAAACAGATTCTTCTCAGGACTGAGCTGCAGACCTTCTGGCTGTTTTCACAGAGCGGTCAGTCGGTTTAGAAACGAAGAAGCACTCCTATTCGTTGTTTCGTATTTAAAACCTGAGTGGCGAATTGTTATTTTGCATGACATTGAAATGTTAGGGAGAGGGCATATTCCGATTAATACAGCTTCAAATGTGTTCATGTACTCCCGTCATCTGACTGCTGACCTGGTCTAATGAAGGAGCGCTGTCAGAGGCATTGCACAGCAGTTTGAGCCATCCCAGGTTTTACTGTGAGCTTAATTATTAATACAGTCACATCTTTATTAGAGTAAAGAGCAGAAATCTCCAGTGTGAACAGATCATTCCTGGAGCGGTGTTTTCAGTTCTGCAGGGGCCTGTCTGTACTAACCCTGTCCCATGTCGCTCCTTGCTGGCAGGCAGGACGCTACGTGCAGGCGATGATCCAGTACCAGAAGATCGTGGCGTGGCTAGAGATGGAGTGCGGGCTGGTGGAGGAGAAGCAGAGAGTCGTGCACGACCTGATCATGGTGACGCAGCTCAACCTGGCCATGTGCCACCTGCGGCTGCGGGAGTATACACACGCCGTGGAGAGCTGCGATAAGGTGCGCCGCAGCCTCGCTGCCTCCTTTCAGTGCTCTGTAATTACAGGACAGAATTTGCATCGCATGTTCACACATTCAGATCCAGACAACATTGTGTGTAATAGTGATCACATCTGAGATTCTGTTCCAGCTGACCGCACCATGTGCCGGACAACATGGTGTGTAATAGTGTTTGTTTTTCATGTGCCACGTTGTCTGTCAAATCAACAACAAAAAAGAGAGGAAAGATACAAGAGATCGTAGAGAAAATAAGTTTTGATATTTCAGGCGTGTTTATAATAATAATAGTCATATAGCAATGCAGATTGTCAGAAAGCAGCTCTGAGCCCACCCCTTGTGTCTCCCCTCCAGGTGATTGAGCTGGACAGCTCCAATGAGAAGGCTCTGTACCGGCGGGGCGAGGCGTGGCTGCTGAAGAACGAGTTCAGCCTGGCGCTGCGGGACTTCGGGAGGGTGCTGGAGGTGAACCCCAAGAACCGAGCTGCGCGAACGCAGATCAGCATCTGCCAGCGCAAGATCCGCGAGCACCACGAGATGGACAAGAGGACCTACGCAAACATGTTCCAGAAGTTCGCAGAGCGCGACGCCAGGGTCAGCATGCACGCACACACACGCACACACATGCACGCACACACAAGGGGAAATAAAGCACGCTATTCAGGGAACATGCGCAGCTTTCACTGTGAAAGGAAATGCTAGTTTGTTTTTTGAAAGCAGAGAATCCGACATTACTCTGTTGTCTATCTCCCGGTGTAACTAATTCCTTTTGAGTCCGCTGGGATTCTTAGTTTAAAAGTGGCTGTACACTGGAGTTTAATGAAATATATTGAGTACAAAATTTGAGATTATTTTCTACTTACTGTAATTACACCTTACGAGGAAAAAAGACTAACTAGAGGTCTTCAGTGCCACCAAGGTGGTCTCGCTGGCATGGTGTTTTTCTCAGTCTGTACACTTCATCCTGGAAGAAAGGAAATGGGCTTTCTCCAGTCCTAGATTCTGAAGCGTGATGCTACAGCTGTAGATCTGCCCGTTTGGATTTGTTTAGAATTGACACTTGGTTCTGAGTGTTCTGTTCATGAAATAATGCTTGCTGTCGTCCATACCTCACACACACACACGCTCAATCAGAGTTCAGTAGTAAAGTTTAGAAGAAGCTAAATCAGGCAGCCTCGCTGTAGTGAAGAGGGCATGCAGCAGGTAAAGGAGGATGTGTTTTCAGTGTGGCACAGAGACGCGCCCCTTACAGTGTCTTGTGGGTTTTACAGGTGAGGAAAACGAAACTTCCCAGAGATGACAGCACCAAAGAGGAGAGGAACAACCCACCTGCCAAGCACCGGCGGAGAAGCAGAGAGCACCTGTGAGACTGGCAGAGAGGACAGTATCCCAGGTCCACTCGCGAGGGTGAAAGGGGGCGCTGCAGACGCACGCTCACACACCCCCCCCCTTTGAAACCTCACAGCAGCAACAGCATTCCCAAATACAGACTCGCTTCATCAGCCCCAGAGAGCTCAGAAACTCCTTCTAAATACTATTGTTAATAATATTATTGTTGTTGGTGTTAGGTAAAGCATTTCAAGTTATTACAGATACTTAAGCACAACTGCTGAAAAAAAGAACGGTCCAGACTTTTTTTTTTAATATATTCTTATTCCAATATCCAGAAAGACACTTGAGCAGAATGAAGACGCGAGTGTGCCATAGAGTCGCCTGCTGTTTTCAGTAATAAAGCATCACACAGTCCAGGAGAGAAGCCTCTCCTAACCCCACGAGGGCAGAGAGGGATTCGTATCCAGTTTAAGTCTCACATGCGATTCTGCCCCAGGGGGGCAGCCTGCATGGTTAAACGTGAGACCTGGCAAGAGAAAATGAGGACACTTTCACTGAGGCTGCCTCTCCCACACAGCGGGGCAGCAACCGAGCTGGGACTCCAAACCACTGCTCCAGCGCCCAGCCCTCCACCCACACCATTAGGCTATACACAACTTCTCATGGATGAGACGTGCCAGACAGCACAGCACAGAAGAGACTGGCACACCTGGGAATCTTCAGAGCACCTTGACTGAATGTTTGGCTGTTTCATTATTATTATTATTATTATTATTATTATTATTATTATTATTATTATTATTATAACTCATTCCAAAAGAGTACAACAGTTATCACCTCCAGGCAGCAAAAAAAACAAGTGCTTCAGAAACAGCACTTGAGTGTTGGCGCTCACTTGAGTTTTTAATGTTTTAAGGTTGGATGTAAGCAATGTTATTAATTAGAAATTAACATACTGAGCGTTTATCTCTGGGTTCGACACTTTTTTTTTTTGATTCAATAAAAAAAAAAAATGCTGCACAGATTAAGTGTGAACTTCAGTTAGTCACTCACTAGAGGGCGCCAGTGGGAAATTACTATTACCAGTACTGTATTAGGAACTGCATTAAGAACATGAATAGAATAAGTTTAGGGGTGGGTGTATTAGCTTATTTGTACTGTAACCATCCCCTTGTCATTCATTTCTAGGCAATTTAAATTGCTGCTAGCTGCACAGTGTTCTGTAAACAACACAGTGCAATACAACGAACAAAAAGGTGTTTTGCAATAGATTTCAGTGCATCCTGTATTAACAGATACAAGCGCACAGTGTGAATGAGACGCTTTGAAGCAGTTCCTTATGCTCCTCATAACTCAGCAGTGGCACTGCAAATGAATTTCAAGTCACACTATAGACTTTGCAGGCGCCTCACCCGGGCGGCATGCAGGGCAGGGCTCTACAGGTCATTGTGGCTTAAATAGCTGGGCTGCAGGGAGGTTGCAAAATTCAATTCAAACTCTCTTACAAAGTGGTAAAGGCCAGTCAGGTCAGTGATTTAATCCCCCTTATTATTTTAACCGGAGGTGCAGTTCTTCAGTTTTGAACACAAACAACAGTAAATGCACATGTTCTTTTTTGGAGAAGATGCAAAATGCCAAGAAATGATCCAGCAGAGGAGTGGAGACGTTTGTCAGAATGTAGTGTCCAGTGTTCAGACAGCGGGCCCAGGGGCCTGATTTACAAGACTGGTTCCTGTCAACATCTTAACTGTTTTAATGGGTTTTTTTGTTACCAGATGTTCTTTTTGTTTGTTTGTTTTTTAATTTTCTTGCTTTATTCCATTGTTGTGTTGATTATTAAAAGATACGTTTGGTTGATTCCTGTGTGCCTGTTTATCTTTTATTTATTTCTTTTTTAAGTCGGTTTCTAAAATGCGAGCAGCTTATCTGTAAAAAGCAGAGGGAGGTTTTCTGCAACAAAGATGTAGCTATGATGCAACTACAATGTTTATATTGGCTAACTGACAATTGTACAGCACAGAGATGGCAAGGTAAATGCTCTGTGAATTCTAACAGTATGCAGTCTGTTTGGTCAGAGTCAGGTTATTGTGTAGGGTGTGTGTTAACACTGAGTGTTCCTCCAGTAGCGTTGCACAGAAGGTACTAAACAAGTGGGTTTGAAAGATATCCAAAGTATAAACATGATTTCCGATGACTTACAAAAAATACAATAAACTTGCACGAGAGGTCCTCTGAGCTGCTGTTTATTTTTTCAACTTTAAGCCCAAAAGAAATACAGGACCCTATTTTGAAGCATTGAGTCACAGGAAAATGCAGCTTGTCTGAAAGGAATAAACAGATCTAGCAGTGCAAAGCTGGGAAGGAAGTGTTCAGATAACAGCATTATCTTCTCCTTCCAACAAAACTGTCCCAGTTCTCCCAGGTACAGGGAACTCCTTACGTTACATGAGCATTACTACTTTCTAGATGTCCATAATTATTATTCTTGTACCCTTGTAAAGTCATTTTAACGTGCTGCCTTTCTGTGCAGTTGTGTGCTTTCAGTGGTGTCAGCCTGCACAGGGAGGCATTTACAATGCTGTTTGCAGGATAAGGTCAAACTCTGCAGGCACACGTTTCTATTGCTCACATCACTGTAGGAGAATTCAAACTAAAATCTACAGAAAAAAACACACTTGAAAGAAAGCTATTCTGCTAACGAGTTATAAGAAAATGTTTTTAAAAGCTTTGGTTATTACCGCTGTAAACGAACGCCTTCCTCTGTGTAAAGGTAAAGCTTTTCCTTTTGGGTTTTGTTTGGTGCCTGTGATGGTTTTTTTTTTTTGTTTTTTTTTTTTTTAAAAAAAAAAAACATTTTTACCAGTATAGTGATTTTTATTTTTATTTTTTTAAACAAGTTGTGTCTTGTAGTCCAGTGACAACACTGATGCATTGTTTAATCGACGCATAAAACGTGGGGAGAGACCCCCCATTCCATTATTAGATAGGTGGGCTGCTCAGAAGAAATGACCAGCGAGGCTAACTCAAACATTTTACAACTTAATTTCACATTCTACAGCTTTTCGAGGCTAAACTCAGACATAATAGAAACTCCGCGAATCTAACACTACGGGACTGGGAAACAGTAAGTATGACCGCCGTGCGTATTAATATTGCAATGCTTACCCATTAATAACGTTAGAAATATTTCACATATCTGTGTGGCTTTCTGGAAACTATGGGAAAGTGTATATATACATATTATAAATATATAGTATATATATATATATTATATATATTATATATATATAAGGGATTTAATTAAATATAGAGTAGAGTTTTTGCTGTTTAATTTCGCCATAACTCGTAGCGAGTACAACAATAAAACATGTGAATGATAAATAAAAAGTAACGTTGCAACGGAAAACGCGTACCGCCCAATATATATATATTTTTATCGCGAAAGAAACAAAATAATTATAGTGCCAAAAACAAATGTTTTTTTTTTTTTTTTTTTTTTTTTATGTGTGTATGTAGGTTTATTAGGTGTAATTAGAGACGAAACAAAATAGTTATGTGCGTGTTTTTGTCCTGTTTTCATGCATACTCGCTAGTTATACTCTGTAACGTCATTTCGCGTTCTTCAGCCTGACAGAGATCGCCCCATGTCGTTTCAGGCGGCCGTGTCTGCGACTCCCTGTACCTGGTGGTCTGTGACGAGCCGCTCTGTGCAGAGGGCGCGGTCCTGGGACTCGTCCTGTCGCAGATTGGAGACCGGCTGGACTGGCGTATGGGGGAGGCACAGCAGGCTCGGCGAGATGGACCCAGGCTGCGGGGCTCCACCATCGTTCGCGCTGCCTACAGGTCAGCGGATAATCATTAAATGTTCTGTTGACTTTCTAACGAGTCTGATACTGTTCAAATCTCATTATGTTAGCATTATTTGAAATCTATTCCAAACATAAATATACCAGGGTACCCCTTTCCAATGCTGCAAATGCATATATTATGCATCTTGTATTATAACTTTCCCTTTGTTGTGTTGCAGGCTGCTCTGAGGTTGCTGAATACTGCAGCGTGTGGAGTTTGTTTTTCACAGTGTAAATACAGTATATACAGTATGAACCTGCACACAATTTACTTTAAAATAGAATTTACTTTAAAAAACCTCTTCAGTTTTCATCAGCATTAAAATATTTTTATTTTTAAAATTTGCAACCGGGAGATGCATCTTCTATATAAAACACAACGCATGTCAGAGATGCCGCTTGCATAACACATCATCATTATTCAGCCCTTACTCAGGTTTGTGCTGCATATGAAACGGGTTGGTTATATTCTCTCCTCTAAATCTGTGTACCTGCAATGCAGTTCAAAAATGAAGTTTATGTTGTATTTTAAGAAAATAAAGAGGCTCAGTCTGCCAGTCTTGGAGTGGATCTGCTTCTGTTTTGGTCTGCTTCCACTGCTCAAACCACATAGCCCAGTGAAGCATTGCAGTGCATGGGACTATTGGAGTGGAGTTCCTTTTCTAGCCACTAGATGGCACTGTACCTCTGTGTTTTGTCACAGGACCTTGGCAGGCTGTGCTCTTCTAATGGCTGTGCTGTCGGGCTTCGTCAGAGTAATACACGGCAGTGATACTGGCATCTGAAAGGAACTGCACTTCTCTTAACAGCACCTTTACAGCTTGATCATTGTTTCCCACCGGTGCTTATATTTTGCATGTATTCTTTTAAACAATTGAATGTATTTGTTTATTTTATTTGTCAGGGACAACATGCAGTTCTAACATTGATGGCGTGTTAACATCGTATAAGATGCACTGTGTACTAGATTCAGCCAAATGCATCATTTCCATACAAAAAACAGTGAGATAGAGGTACATTACACTGGGTATATACAGTGAGATAGAGGGTGTACATTACACTGGCTATATACAGTGAGATAGAGGTACATTACACTGGCTATATACAGTGAGATAGAGGTACATTACACTGGGTATATACAGTGAGATAGAGGTACATTACACTGGGTATATACAGTGAGATAGAGGGTGTACATTACACTGGGTATATACAGTGAGATAGAGGTACATTACACTGGGTATATACAGTGAGATAGAGGTACATTACACTGGGTATATACAGTGAGATAGAGGTACATTACACTGGGTATATACAGTGAGATAGAGGTACATTACACTGGGTATATACAGTGAGATAGAGGTACATTACACTGGGTATATACAGTGAGATAGAGGGTGTACATTACACTGGGTATATACAGTGAGATAGAGGTACATTACACTGGCTATATACAGTGAGATAGAGGGTGTACATTACACTGGGTATAGACAGTGAGATAGAGGTACATTACACTGGGTATATACTGTGAGATAGAGGTACATTACACTGGGTATATACAGTGAGATAGTGGGTGTACATTACACTGGGTATATACAGTGAGATAGAGGGTCTATGACACGTACATTACACTGGGTATATGCCAGCAGCAAGACTCTGATCCAATTGCATTGAGGCTTGTGAAACTGCATGTCTATATACTGGGTGTATATGAAGCCTTCTTCACAATGCTGTAACCCAGGAGTGATGTAAAGTCTGTTTCTACAGTATTAATAAAGCACAGTTTCACAGATACTCATGACACAACACCGCTGTCTAGAACAGTGTCACAGGCAGCAAGCTGTTTAAACACTTTCTTCTCAATAACCCTTAGGGTCCCAGTTATGTTCGCCTGGTTATTTTACTGGTGTTAGATTTGTGGCTGTAACGCTTTATAAAGGATACAGGTACATGTCATACATGAAATGAATGTGCACACACTAGGCTTTCAGAAAACAAGAAGTGAAATAGTTTGAGACTCACCCTGCTCAATACAGATAACAAAAACCACAGACAAAGAGAGACACTTTTTACAAAAAAACATTTATCGCTTGTAAAATTTCTTTTAGCGTGGCCACCTGACATCTGACAGTGTACAATGAAACTTCAACCTGTAGGGAACATGGAAAAACAAACTGAGCAAATTGCATAATAAATACAGGAATTAGGGCAGCACGGTGTCGTGGTGGTTAGCGCTGCTGCCTCACAGCTCCAGGGTCCTGGGTCCGCTCTCAGGGGTCTGTCTGTGTGGAGTTTGTATGTTCTCCTCGTGTTCTCGTGGGTTTTCTCTGGGTACTCCGGTTTCCTCCCACAGTCCAAAGACATGCTGGCTAAGTGGATTGGCCTCTCTAAATTGCCCCTTAGCTGCCCTGCGATGGACTGGCATCCCGTCCAGGGTGTAGTCCCGCCTTGCGCCCCTATGTCTGCCAGGTTTGGCTCTGGCTCACCACAACCCTCTATAGGATTATGCAGTTACAGATGATGGATGGAATAAAGGAATTATGGCCATATTGAGAAATGTGTTAAAGAAAAAAAAAACACATTCAAATGATTCGTCCCAGGCTCAGTATTCACTGTGAATGACCAGTCAGGTGGTGACCATGGAAACCTAATTCTAACAGCTCTTCTCTTGTACATCTGATCCGCAGAAACAAAAAACAAATATGTATGTATTTGTAAATAGGTCCTTGTGCCTTTGATGTCGCCTCTCTGAGGTTTACGATGCTTACCTATGCTTTACCAGACCTCTCTGTGCTTTACAATGTTTCCCTATGCTTTACCATATCTCTCTGTGCTTTACAATGCTTTCCTATGCTTTACCATACCTCTCTGTGCTTTACAATGCTTCCCTTTACTTTATCAGACCTCTCTGTGCTTTGCAATGCTTCCCTGTGCTTTACCAGACTTCTCTGTGCTTTACAATGCTTCCCTATGCTTTACCAGACCTCTCTATGCTTTACAATGCTTCCCTTTACTTTATCAGACCTCTCTGTGCTTTACAATGCTTCCCTATGCTTTACCAGACTCTTTGCTTTACAATGCTTCCCTATGCTTTACCAGACCTCTCTGTGCTTTACAATGCTTCCCCTTGCTTTGTCATACCTTTCTGTGCTTTACAATGCTTCCCCTTGCTTTGTCATACCTTTCTGTGCTTTACAATGCTTCCCTATGCTTTACCAGACCTCTCTGCTTCACCATGCTTTCACTGTGCTTTATTACACTGTGCTGCTATGCTTTTACTGTGGTGATCTTTTCTAAGTGGTGGGTGGGTTTACACAGTATCAATATGACACATGGCTTGTAAACAGGATGTAGTTGGGGTTTTCTGTGGGAAGGGTCAGAAGTTATTGGAAAATATATTCATCTATGTAACAAGTGACGCAGGTGCCAAGCACAAGCTAAAATGATCAATTACAAAGCATTCAAAAAAGATATATTTTT
Organism: Polyodon spathula; assembly: GCF_017654505.1. Lineage (NCBI taxonomy): Eukaryota > Metazoa > Chordata > Actinopteri > Acipenseriformes > Polyodontidae > Polyodon > Polyodon spathula. The sequence goes on along the minus strand of NC_054572.1, from coordinate 2,571,380 downwards.
AATTCAAATAACATCAGTTACTGGTACTTAGGAATAAGGTGGGAGTACATTAAAAAAGCAAAAATAAATGAAGTACAAATAGTCACTGATCGTGTCTACATTGTTATGGCTTCTAATTGTGGCTCTGTTTTCATATTTTGCCCAATAAACTTTTTTTTCTCCACTGGGCATGAACACCTCTGTGGCAGCGTGGCACAGAAAGCCAGTGCGGCACTCAGAGGAGGTTCATTACCATTGCTCCTGGAAGGGTAGCATTGCAGGAAACTGAGAGTGAATCGTATTTATAGCCCTGAAACCTCAATAGAAAGCTGGTAGTGTAGAACCAGTCTGGAGAAGTCATTGGGATCACCAGGAGTAGGACAGACAGACAGACAGACAGACACGCTCAGCCTGTAAACATGTGGCAAGCATGTTAAACTGTACATTCACTGCGGTGAGCTTTGGGTAAAGGCTGTGTTTGAGATGTTACTGTCATTGGCCGCTTCTCATTCTGCTTACTCATTGCCCCTTCCCCTTCTCCCTCACATCCTGCCTCTCTTACCGTTACATATTTGTTCTTCTTTTTTAAGCGCACCTTTCTGTCTCTGCTTCCGTTTTCAACACCCCGGGATAGAAAAAAAAAGAACACAAGGACCAGAGGCTCAATAAATAAACAGGAAACCAGTGCTCCAGCACGAAGCAGGGCTTCTGTGCAGCACCTCCACCACACTGCCCACCAGCCTCAATCAGGGAGCATTTATTCAACCTGTTCCCTCTTCAAATCACCAGACAGCAATCAAATGCAGGATCCTTTCCTGGATTTACTGGCTACTAAGAGCTGGTGACCAGTGGTTTTCCAAACTTTCAGTAACACGTTTCTACAGTGCGTCCCTTATAAAAGCATAGCAAAGTGTAATAGAGCATAGTGAAAGCATGATAAAGCATGGTCTGGGGTAAATAGCTTTCCTGTGAATTCTAGAGGTATGGTAAATGCAATGGGAAGGGCTTGTGAAGATCACTGTGCAGCTATACCATGATGCAGTTTTAGAAGGGATATGCCTACCCTCTGACATTAAAGATTGACCTGTATGACCTTGCCCTTGTTTTCAGTGATTCACAGCGTTTCAAAGAAACCCGTCGATCGCAGCTTTTTCAGCATCGCAGAGCAAGCCAGTGTGTTGACTTTTATCGCTGTTATTAGCAGGAAGTGAAATTCACCCAGACAGGAAGTGTGCCTTTTCGCGGTTGCAAACCCATCACTTCCATCGCCAAGCCGCCCCCGTAGCAACATCCTGAGTGCATGACCCGCAGGAGCGCAATCTCACTGCGATAGGACTGCGGTTTACAAACTTGCATGCTAATGGAAAAATAAAGAGAGATCACAGAGATCCAGGCAGCAATCACATCCGAACACACAGCCCGCCTGCAGCCCCCAAGTACATACAACAAAACAAGCAACTGATGGAATCATTAATGAAGACATTGAGGTGAAAGCTTTGCAGCCACTATCGAGAACGAAAGAAAGAAAGAAAGAAAGAAAGAAAGAAAGAAAGAAAGACACTTCATGGAAGAAACCACTGGGGGTTCTATGCCGGGCCTCACTGTCATAATCGATGTTTGATTCTTACGAAGTTTAATTATTAAATGCACTCTAGCTGTATCCAAACTCCATCTAAAATATCTGCAAGGCAGTTAAATGAACAAACTGATTTTGTGTGCATGCAAACCTGGAGCCACGGGATCTCCAGGGTCTGCATTCATTGTATGCACATGCAAAAATGTAAGCTTGACACCCAAGTGCCTGCCCCAGATTCTGATACCCTCTGTGCTAAAGCAAGATTCCTGAGCAAGATTCCTCACAATAGAGTGAGTGCTTCTCTAGGTAGATGCTGACCTGTGAAGGGTGACATACACACATGCATACAGCCACAATCTCCCTTTGCGGTGTTAAAAGCTGTTGGGGGATGCCGAGGGCTGGTTGCTGGAGTATGGGGTTGCATTGAGAAGCACACAGCTAACTGTGCGTGTGCCACTCCAATGAAGCTCTTCAGTCTCCCGGGCTGTCAACAAACAGCACTTCATTCATCCCATATGGAAGCAAAGCAATATTCGTTTTTCAACTGCAAAGCTAATAACGAAAAACAAGCTAATTAACATTTTAGATAAGCTAATCCATTTTGATGTTGGTGTTGTTTTTAATAGGGGGTTGGGGATTTGCTTTATTTCTTAGCGCGTTGCTGTAGAAGAAATTAGAAATGCAAACACTCACTCACACACACGCACACACACGCACACACACACACACACACACACACACACACACACACACACACACACACACACACACACACACACACACACACACACACACACACACTTTAACTGTCTCTGTGACGTGCCTTCTGTGGGGTATCGAAAAAAAAAAAGTGTCTTTGTAAAACGTTATTATTAAAAAGTATGTAGTTCGTGATTCCGGGTCGTGTCACTCGCTCCACACTCCACCAGGGGGGACCACGCACAAAACAGGGGACAACGTCGACAAGTCGAACAGGGTAGGGGAAGCAGAGCGGAACATTGCAGCACTACGTGAAAGTTTAAAAATGCATTTCAGTAACATGTTTTCTGTTCATTAGCAATTCCTCATAATATTGGCTGTGATAATCGGCAAGATTTCAGTTCAGCATGTCATGTGTAGGATATAAGAGATGTCATGTGGGGCAGTTTTGGCGACACAGCTGTGAAGTGAAGCATCTGGCTGCTGAAACAGTGCGAAATGTATTTACTTAGGAAATCAGTCTAAAGAAGTTACAGAAAACCTTGTTACTTTATAACTGCCCTAGGGATTTCTTCCCCTGTTGTTTCTGGTTTTGTTTTGCTTCCCTGAACTGCAGCAAAGCTGATATAAATCATAAATAACCGCCTGCTGCTGCATGTCACTGGTGTCAAGAAGGAAAGCAGCTTGCCTGCCTGTAGCTGAAACTGTTACGGGAATGTAAATGGACTGCAGCTGAACTGAACGTGACTTTGTGGGAGAGTGCAGCTCTAACTATCGCCCTGATCGGTGTGTGTCTCTAAATGATCAACTTCAGTCACACAGTCTGCCAAACGATCAGCTCCAGCGAGTGTTAAATCACAGGACTAAATCTGGCGGGCCCACGTCTCATTGCCTTTTGCTCTCCCCACTGGTATTTCCTCGAGAATGTTGATTAGCTGGAACACTGATTGTTTTTTTTTTATTTCCGTGCAGCGCTGCTAATTCCAGCAGAGCTACGGGGGAATGAAATGAACTTCTCTCCCGCTGGCCCGCTCCGCACACAGAGCTCTGTATCCACTGCTTTATACAGCCGGCCAGGAAGGGCTGCCTTCTCTCCAGCAGGCCACCTGCGACCTGGGATTGTTTATTACTCTGAGTAGACTGTCTCTGCCCTTTGCACAACACCTCTATGGGCTGTACGGTGCTTGCCTAGGGTTACCTTGTCTTTATCAGACTTTGCTTGCACTATTACAGATGTTATCTTAGTTTTACAACATTTAAAGTGACCCCTCCCCTGTGTATGTTCAGTGTGATTTTTTTTTTTATATTGTTTTATTCCACAACCCAAAATGAAAGTAAAAACAAAGTAGTTGTATGGTATAAAGTTTGAATCTAGTGCACGGTGGCACTGTACAGGCTTGCTGGACTAACTCTCAGGACCCTTCCCTGGGTGCCCCCTCCCTGGTGAAGGTGCTGGTCTCTGGGTAGCTGCTGAGCTGATCCCCTTGTTTCAGTGGGATTGCTCAGGGAGTAGCAGTGCAGAGCTGGCTAGCGATACTGTGGTGTACGTGGGCTGGTGCGTGCGTGGGTGGAAAGGGGAGGAAGCAGCTGAGAGGCAAACCAGAAGAGCCTCTCATCAGATCTGCAGCTTCCTGAACATTAACAGCATACTGCTCTTTTTTTTTTTATTATTTATTGCAAACATATTTAGCTACAAAACACGTCACTGGTTTCCAAGGCAGGCTGGAAAGACCCCACACTCGAGGAGCACAAAGCAAGCATGGACAGGAGCCCCCTTCACACCAACCCTTAGGTGAGTCTGGAGCTCAGAGGCGCAGTCAGTTGGGCTCCGTGCTGCACAGGGGGAGTCTTGGTGCTTAGCCTGCTAGCCTTAGCTTTGTCAGTTCAACCAACTCTTTGTTGAGAAAACAGGTAAAGCGACCATACATTATTGTTCTTGCATTTTGGTATTCAAAAAAATTGCTATACAGATTGTTGTAACTTTTGTATCTGACTTGAGTGCAATTCTTTTGCTTTTTGTAAACTATGTGAAGTACTTTGTGTGTGTGTGTGTGTGTGTGTGTCAGTGTGTGTGTATAAATTAAAAGCAGGGTTTTATCTGACAGATGAGCACAATGTCCTGAGAATGGATGGTGCTGTTAGCCTGTGTTTTTCTCCTTGTTCTGAGAGTTGAAGTGGTCTCTGCTCGAGTCCAGGTTTGTGAATCTCGCTGCCCATGTATCAGGATGAGGTAGCCGTGGTTCTCTGCATTAGTAAATGGATCGGATGTGTTTTCATCTGTAGCTGTTTTAGCTAGAGGATTCTATTCTGTCAAATGCTTTTTTGCACTCAGTGAAATGGCAACTGTGGGCTCCAGGCTGTCTCTGCTGGACAACATTTTGCCTTTAAGAAAACTGACTTGATTCAGATGATTTATTTTACCAATTACAGTTTGAAGCTGAATTGCTAAGATATGTGATCCTATTTGAAAGTCACATTGCAAAGTGAAATAAGCCTGTGCTGTTTCAATCCCAAAGGGTCGTTGTCAGGTCTTGGTATTAGGGGGACTTTTATCAAACACATTAACTCTGGAAGATGTTTAGTTTGAAGAGCATATTTATATCTATCCAACAATAACATTCTATAGAAAAAAACATCTTCTACAGGTGATCTGCTAAGTTAAATGGTAAGAGAATTAATTGAGCTTCATTTCTCATTAAGGATTCCTATATATATATATATATATTTATATATATATATATATATTATATATATATATATATATATATATTATATTGTAGTGTTTGCTCCAGGACTTACAGACTGAGGGTCAGTGTGGCCCCCTCTCAAAATTTTTGGGCGGGGCATTTCCTTCAGTGAGGGGGTATATAAGTTTGATTCAGAACCAACCACCATTTCTCATTTCTGTTTGTTTTAAATATGCCAACATAGTTTACTGGCCTTTTGTTTCTGAAGAACAAAAAATACAACCATAAAGCTGTAAATACCACCAAAGTGTCTCTACAATACTCACTGTCACTTTTGGGGATAATATTGGGAAATGTGTCACAGTGATGTATACTCAGTGGTGTATCACTGAGTAAAGGATATTCATTGTACCAAATCACTTTAGAACAGAGGTTTTTAATCTTTTTAAGCTGCGTACCCCTTTCCAAAAAATGTAGTCCACCGCATATATATATATACAGTCCAACTGTATATACTGTATATATACACAGTACTGTGCAAAAGTTTTAGGTAGGTGTGAAAAAATGTTGTAAAGTAAGAATGCTTTCTAAAATAGACATGCTAATAGTTTATATTTATCAATTAACAAAATTCAAAGTGACTGAACAGAAAAAAAATCTACATCAAATCAATATTTGGTGTGACCACCCTTTGCCTTCAAAACTGCATCAATTCTTCTAGGTACACTTGCACACAGTTTTTGAAGGAACTCGGCAGGTAGGTTGGCCCAAACATCTTGGAGAACTAACCACAGTTCTTCTGTGGATTTAGGAAGCCTCAGTTGCTTCTCTCTCTTCATATAATCCCAGACAGACTCGATGATGTTGAGATCAGGGCTCTGTGGGAGCCATACCATCACTTCCAGGACTCCTTGTTCTTCTTTACGCTGAAGATAGTTCTTATTGACTTTTGCTGTATGTTTGGGGTCGTTGTCATGCTGCAGAATAAATTTGGGGCCAATCAGGCATCTGATGGTATTGCATGATGGATAAGTATCTGCCTGTACTTCTCAGCATTGAGGAGACCATTAACTCTGACCAAATCCCCAACTCCATGTGCTTCTTCAAAAGAAGAAGGAAACCCCTGTCTGCCTTGAAATTTCTGCCTGGGAGAGATCTTGCTGATGCAGTATAACTACCTTGTGTCTTGTTGCTGTGCTCAGTCTTGCCAAGGTGTATGACTTTTGACAGTAAACTGTCTTCAGCAACCTCACTTTGTTAGCTGAGTTTGGCTGTTCCTCACCCAGTTTTATTCCTCCTACACAGCTGTTTCTGTTTCAGTTAATGATTGTGTTTCAACCTACATATTGAATTGATGATCATTAGCACCTGTTTGGTATAATTGTTTAATCATACACCTGACTATATGCCTACAAAATCCCTGACTTTGTGCAAGTGTACCTAGAAGAACTGATGCTGTTTTGAAGGCAAAGGGTGGTCACACCAAATATGGATTTGATTTAGATTTTTCTGTTCACTCACTTTGCATTTAGCTAATTGATAAATATAATCTATTAACATGTCTATTTTTGAAAGCATTCTTACTTTACAGCATTTTTTCACACCTGCCTAAAACTTTTGCACAGTACTGTATATATATATATATATATATATATATATATATATATATATATATATATATATATATATATATATAATATATAGATAGATAGATAGATAGATAGATAGATATATAGATAGATAGTATAGTAGATCTATCTATATAACTACTTGTCAAAAGAGGAAAACATCATCAGTAGTAGAGGACGGGGCTTTTGTGAAATTTGACTCATGTAGTTCAGGATCCTGGCTGACAAAGTGATGAGAAGAGGATCAGACTGCCCTGAATTGCTACTGCTATCAGACTAGAGGAAGTATGCTGGCACATACAGTCTTCAGGTTTACATCATACAGAGCTGTCATTTTTGCATTATCTCCAGTCCCCTAACAGGGCAATAGAAATAAGATTGTAATATTGTGTACCCTGCATGTGCGATTCTGTTTCCTGCATTCATTCATTTACTTGATTGTTTTTACTTTATTTGTGATTCAGCAGCCACTCAGCTTCCTGCTCTCTGATACACAGTTACTGTGAGGCGGCTTGATCAACAGAAAGCATTGGGGTGACAGTAAATGCAGCACCACACTATATATATATATATATATATATATGCACCTTTACCCATTCACTAGCACACAGGAGCCCTTAGGAAGCAGGGTTTGAAACACCCCTGAATGTTTAATAAGAACATCCGCTTGTATTCTACGGCAGTGGTCAAAACCAGATAGTGTCCAATCAAAGGAACCTGCCCGAGTCCATTGCATTAGAACTGTTGAAGTCCGGTTGAAACATGCAGCAGGCGTTGGTGATTCCTGTTTTACTATTGGCCAATTCTGTGTCAGAGAGCTGCGGAGGTATTCTGTGCGTGTCTGTGCAATTCTGTGTCAGAGAGCTGCGGAGGTATCTGTGCGTGTCTGTGCAATTCTGTGTCAGAGAGCTGCGGAGGTATTCTGTGCGTGTCTGTGCAATTCTGTGTCAGAGAGCTGCGGAGGTATTCTGTGCGTGTCTGTGCAATTCTGTGTCAGAGAGCTGCGGAGGTATTCTGTGCGTGTCTGTGCAATTCTGTGTCAGAGAGCTGCGGAGGTATTCTGTGCGTGTCTGTGCAATTCTGTGTCAGAGAGCTGCGGAGGTATTCTGTGCATGTATATTCCTGTTATTCTGTCAACCTGGTGTGATTGCATTCCAACCACATCTCGCTACCCATACCTGAACCCACAGCCGGGACAGCGCAGCTGGAATAATGCACACAGTGTGCAGGTATACCATCGGCTCTTGGTGCCTTTTCACAGGTGAGTGTCATTGCCTGGCTTGCTCTCTGTATTAAATGCTTGAGATAGTGATGCTTACTCTGTACTGTACACACTAAGCTAGCTCTGCTGCTCACAGCTGGCTGCCTCATGCTTTAAAGGTTGCTAGACTGCATCCAGAAGCCGCTATGCTGAACTTCCTTAGTTGCTGCTGTTTATTAAGTGAGAGGGGTTCCGTGTAGTGTGGTTGGTGTGAAGATTTCTGCAAGCTCTTGTAGGTGTGTGTCATTTTGAGATTCAGAAACAGGCTTGGCTATAACGGAAAGTGGGTTTGTTGTTGAAAGTTTCATTTTTTTTTTTGTTTTACACAACTTCAGTTTCTTGGAATTGGCCGACCGGAAGTGAATCAGTCAAATGAGAAGTGGGTGTGCTCACAATCAGGGTCCTACACCCCTCCGGTCCCTGTTTGGATACTGTCGAGAAAGCCAACAATAAATAAACAAACAAATAAATAAATAAATAAAATGCCAATTAAAGTTTTGTGTATTTCTTAAATTAGAAAAACTTTGAAAACGTTTCTGTTTCGTTTCCAGTCCTCTCTCGTCCAGACAGAGTTGTGCCGAGTTGCCGCGCTGCAGTAGGCTTGACAGTGGAGGTGTCCGGTGAGGTTGGCTTTCCCTGAGGTGGCCTCTGTGGGTGTGGACACAAGCACAGTATGGTCCAGCACTGCCCTACCTGCCTCCCGCTCCACCCCATCGACTCTCCGCTCAGCTCTGTCGCCATGGCGCACACGACTCCACAGCCACCAGCCACCAGGAAACAGGGCCGCCTGCAGGAACGGTAAGACCAGGCCAGCTGCTCTCACAACACAGCCAGATTCAAAGGGGCTGACGCACAGCTGAAGCCACGACTGCCATGCTTAGAAAAGCATGCCATGTTATCTCAAATTTGCAGAATCATGTTGCAGTTAGCCATGCTTGTAGCATGATAACCACAGCTGTTAACAGTGCTTCATCATGCATATCTTCGGTTTATCTTGCATGATTTCACCATATGTTTTACTACACCATGCTGTTCTCTCACCTTAGTTTACAATACCACGGTGATCATCCAAGTAGAACTCTCATGAGGATTACATTTGAATTACACTGCCGCCGTACCTACAGCACATTAGGTTGAGGGTGATAAATGCTCAGGGCTCCGATCAATTTGAACTGGTGACATGAGCCAGACCCCAGACTCCCCATAGGGGGGAGAGGCAGGAGAGGCCAGCGAACGAGCCTGCGCTGTGTCTGACTGTCTGTCTGTCTGTGACACAATGAACTCTGCAGAAGGTGGGATGAATGCACCTGGACAAGCAGGGTGGGCAGACATAAAGAGCAGCCAGCCATTCCATTGGCACAAAACAGAAATCACTCTGATCTCAGTCAGCTGGGTAGCATGGGGAGGGATGCTCTGTGGGTCACTAGACTAATAGACGGTGTATTTCTATATATACATAAAGATGCATGGCTCTATTCTCACGGAGATAGCCCCACTCTGTGGCTAGCTGGCTCTCTGACTGGTTTTCTCACAGCTGCTCGTGGGTTAGTAACAGGAGCTGGTTTTACAGAGGCAATCCGTACCCTTATTGGAATTGACCATGATAAATCTGCAAGGTAATTGCACAGCGGGTGATTGCGTTATTATCTTCGTAATCGACAGTCGGCTTTGTGGGGTGTTAATTAGCCTTCCAGGGGAATAATAGCACCCAGTTCTAGTTGAAATAATCCAATGGAAATTGGGGGGGGGGGGGGGGGGGGGGTCCTTTTGCCTGTTGGTTTGAAATGGAGGTGGGGCGGTTCCTTTGCCTGCTGATTGGTTTGAAATGGAGGTGGGGCGGTTCCTTTGCCTGTTGATTGGTTTGAAATGGAGGTGGGGCGGTTCCTTTGCCTGTTAATTGGTTTGAAATGGAGGTGGGGCGGTTCCTTTGCCTGTTGATTGGTTTGAAATGGAGGTGGGGCGGTTCCTTTGCCTGTTGATTGGTTTGAAATGGAGGTGGGGCGGTTCCTTTGCCTGTTGATTGGTTTGAAATGGAGGTGGGGCGGTTCCTTTGCCTGTTGATTGGTTTGAAATGGAGGTGGGGCGGTTCCTTTGCCTGTTGATTGGTTTGAAATGGAGGTGGGGCGGTTCCTTTGCCTGTTGATTGGTTTGAAATGGAGGTGGGGCGGTTCCTTTGCCTGTTGATTGGTTTGAAATGGAGGTGGGGCGGTTCCTTTGCCTGTTGATTGGTTTGAAATGGAGGTGGGGCGGTTCCTTTGCCTGTTGATTGGTTTGAAATGGAGGTGGGGCGGTTCCTTTGCCTGTTGATTGGTTTGAAATGGAGGTGGGGCGGTTCCTTTGCCTGTTGATTGGTTTGAAATGGAGGTGGGGTGGTTCCTTTGCCTGTTGATTGGTTGCCCGTTCAGCTGATTGCTTTTGGATTGTTGTAACACATCATGCTGCTGCTGTAAAAAGATCCCCTGCTTGCATCTTGATGTTTGTCTGCTAGGCTGGGTTTCTTCTAGTTTTGCCAGTAAGTGTATACCATGCTTTGACCCTGTCTCAGCCTTCCTGGCCCTGGTGCCTGATCCTTGTGCCTCCTCCTCTTTGGTTTCAGGAGGGGCTCCAATGTGTCCCTGATGCTGGATGTGAGCTCCCTGGGAAACGTGGCGCCCATCTGCTCCATCTCCACGCCGCGCGAGATCACCCTGCACGTCCTGCGCAACAGAAGCCACCTGCTGTCAGGGGAGGAGTTGCAGGATGCTGCCCGGGACCCGCAGGAGCTGGCTGCAGAGTTCTCGGTACGGGGGATACTGTGTTAAAAACTAGACTGTTTCTTCAAGTGGCGCAGGTGTAATTCAGCTTAGGTATGCAGACTGATGTTGTTTGAAGGATGCACATATAAATATTAATAGGTACAAACTTTGCTCTTAATCTGCTTCATTGTTTGACAGTTTTTTGTGTATATATATATATTATATATATATATAATATTATATATATATATATATATATATTAAAACAACTGTTACTTCTTTTATAACGATATTGGAGATTTTAATGGAAATCTGTGTTGTCCTCTGTAGAAAATCCCATCCAATTTTGTAGACCAGGCTGAACTGGATATCCCTGGCCACGCCTTAAAGGACCGATACAAAACCATCTTACCCAGTAAGTACAAAACCAGTGAGGTGAGCACAATATAAAGAACTTAAATCAACCAGTCTGAAAATATTTGCAGTGGAGGATTTCAAACAATAAAAGCTCCATTTAATATATTGGGATTGAATATATTTGTGTTTAAGGTGGATCTCTACAGTTTTGTAATTTATGAAATTTTATGTATGTAGGATAGAGCATAAATAAGAATTGTAGCAGACCACCTTTAGTGCGGTTCACTGTAAGAAATTCCTCATTTTTTTCAGACCCCCAAACCCGAGTGTGTCTCCGGAAGAAGGGGCATGATGGTGATTCCTACATCAACGCTAACTATATCCAGGTAAGCATTCCCCCAACAAAGAGAAAGCACTGTTAATGCACAGTACAGAGCTTCTGTAATGAACTGCCTTCTCAATTCCTTTTCCTCTTGCCTCTGTCTCCCCCTATAGGCGTACAAAGTGAACTGCCTTCTCAATTCCTTTTCCTCTTGCCTCTGTCTCCCCCTATAGGAGTACAAAGGTACTGAGAAGAGGTTCATTGCCACCCAGGGGCCCATGGTCAACACAGTCTCTGATTTCTGGGAGATGGTGTGGCAGGAGGATTCCCCGATTATCATCATGATAACCAAACTGCAGGAGAAGAAAGAGGTACAGTACTGTGTGTCAAAGAGGGGTGCATCATTGTGGAGCAACAGCCAAGCAAATTCTCCCTTAAGAAGCACTGTGAACAGAGCTGGATGTGCTGTTTCTATTGGGAAGACATTCATAATGAAGAGCTGCTGTGTTGGGTTAAGAACAACTCCATTCCATTTCCAGTCTTTACAGTCAGTGGTGTCAGATTGCACAGATGGGTGGGTTTTCACAGTCCAGTTGGGTAGAAAAAAAACAGAACCAGTACGTTAAGTGGTTTACAAGACTACATTGAGGACTGAGTCAACGTTATGAGAGACAGCATGTTGATTTTTTTCTGCTACACAGGGTTTTAGTATCACTAAGTGCAGTAGATATAATGGGAACATATCCAGTTCCATCTCTGATTCATTCTCTGTCTTCTTCAGAAGTGTGTCCTCTACTGGCCAGAAGAGGAAGGGCAGTATGGCAGGTTCAGAGTTTCTGTGGACAGAGTCAGTGACTGTGATGGGTATACTATCCGAGAGCTGACTGTTAAGGTACGCACCGCAGAGTGAGTGAGGGGTCTGGGGGGGAGGCGACAATTTCCTATAGGAAAAAAAAGCTACAAACTCTGGTGAAAAAAACTGGTGTCCCGTTATCTTCATTTTTAAAAGAAACTAGAAAAATTATCGGGAAATTCTATCAGTTCCTCATTAGTGATGGTTCAAGGTGGTTCATAAATTCCTAGTCAACGATTCGTTTGTCACCCCCCCACCCCCCCCACCCCTCAGCTTGAAGAGGAAATCCGCCGTGTGAAACATTACTGGTACTCGTCCTGGCCAGACCACCAGACCCCCGCCTGCGCCACACCCCTGCTGCAGCTGGTCCAGGAGGTGGAGGAAAGCCGAAAGGGGATGCAAAGTCAAGGACCGGTCATCGTGCACTGCAGGTACCGTCCACACAGCCTCCAGCTCACTGCACACTGCACAACACACTTCTATAGAGTACCTTAGCACATCCTCCAGCCCACTGCACACTGCACAACACGCTTCTATAGAGTACCTTAACACAGCGGCCAGCCCCCTGCACTGCACAACACGCTTCTATAGAGTACCTTAACACATCCTCCAGCCCACTGCACACTGCACAACACGCTTCTATAGAGTACCTTAACACATCCGCCAGCCCACTGCACACTGCACAACACACTTCTATAGAGTACCTTAACACATCCTCCAGCCCACTGCACACTGCACAACACGCTTCTATAGAGTACCTTAACACATCCTCCAGACCACTGCACACTGCACAACACGCTTCTATAGAGTACCTTAACACATCCTCCAGCCCACTGCACACTGCACAACACGCTTCTATAGAGTACCTTAACACAGCGGCCAGCCCACTGCACACTGCACAACACGCTTCTATAGAGTACCTTAACACAGCGGCCAGCCCACTGCACACTGCACAACACGTTTCTATAGAGTACCTTAACACAGCGGCCAGCCCACTGCACACTGCACAACACGCTTCTATAGAGTACCTTAACACATCCTCCAGCCCACTGCACACTGCACAACACGCTTCTATAGAGTACCTTAACACATCCTCCAGCCCACTGCACACTGCACAACACGCTTCTATAGAGTACCTTAACACAGCGGCCAGCCCACTGCACACTGCACAACACGCTTCTATAGAGTACCTTAACACAGCGGCCAGCCCACTGCACACTGCACAACACGCTTCTATAGAGTACCTTAACACAGCCCCCAGCCCACTGCACACTGCACAACACGCTTCTATAGAGTACCTTAACACAGCGGCCAGCCCACTGCACACTGCACAACACGCTTCTATAGAGTACCTTAACACAGCGGCCAGCCCACTGCACACTGCACAACACGCTTCTATAGAGTACCTTAACACAGCGGCCAGCCCACTGCACACTGCACAACACGCTTCTATAGAGTACCTTAACACAGCGGCCAGCCCCCTGCACTGCACAACACGCTTCTATAGAGTGCCTTAACACAGCGGCCAGCCCACTGCACACTGCACAACACGCTTCTATAGAGTACCTTAACACAGCGGCCAGCCCCCTGCACTGCACAACACGCTTCTATAGAGTACCTTAACACAGCGGCCAGCCCACTGCACACTGCACAACACGCTTCTATAGAGTACCTTAACACAGCGGCCAGCCCCTTGCACTGCACACTGCACAACACGCTTCTATAGAGTACCTTAACACAGCCAAACTCCTGAGATCTTCTACTCAAGTTCACAAGTGGTCTAGGGTAGTCGTGAGATATACGTTAAGGTTTCGAATACACTGCAATGGCATCAGAAGAACACACACTGACACACACACACTGACACACACACACTTGTCCATATGTGCACCGCTGCTTTATAAAGAACAGTTGCTTTGAATCTTCAGCAGCCCAACACTTTAATATAGACTTCAGCCTCCAGACATTCCAGAAGACTTCCAGAATTCCAGAGAATTTGTTTCTCTCGATCACACCTGGAAGTGATACTTGGAAACCAGGCACTGCTTTTGGGATCTGAAAGGGTTGTAGGAAACTTACATCAAGATACAGTGAATCACAAACAAAGAATAATCTTAAATCCCACCCTTTTATGGCTAGAGGAAAGGCATGCCTGCAGCAGCAGTGAGTGGGTGGCAGGGTGGCAGGGTGGCAGAGTGGCATGGTGGCAGGGTGGCAGAGTGGCATGGTGGCAGGGTGGCAGAGTGGCACTGTGGCAGGGTAGCAGGGTGGCGCTCACACTCAGTGCCTTCTTGTGTTTCAGCGCTGGAATCGGGCGGACAGGTTGCTTCATCGCCACCAGTATGGGCTGCCAGCAGCTGAAGAGCAGCGGTGAGGTGGACGTGCTGGGGATCGTGTGCCAGCTGCGCATCGACAGGTCAGAACCAGGGGCTGCATTCTCAATGCCTTTACTCCAAAAACCACACCCAAAACAACTGAACTCATCACTCAAGATCGCCAAGCACAACTGTCTACATTTTGTAAAATTACTTTTTAAAAGAATAATAGGTAATTGGACACTACTAGAACAGGTCCCAATTCACAAAGCTATTTAAAGAGTGGTAGGGGAGGGGGTGCGTATTTGTATATTTGAGATGGAATGGCTGATCAGACTGACCCCTCTCACTCCCCCTCTCTCTTCACAGGGGTGGTATGATCCAGACCTCTGAGCAGTACCAGTTCCTCTACCTGGCGCTGGCCCAGTACAGCAGACAGCTTCGACAGGCCCTCCCAAAGCCTGAACAGTGAGGACCCTCCCCCTCAATCAACAGCACATGAATGTTTTACAGAATTTATAGAATCTCTATTTTTCCATTGAAGAAGATCTGATCTCTTTTAATACAGTAAATACGTGCGCCTGCCACTGGCCTTACAAACCTGTTCTTCAGGACACTATAAATTAGGTTTGATGTATATAATGTGAAATTCCACAGGAGATTTGCACATGTTTCCTGGTTTATTTTCTACGGGAATCTTAAAGGATTCACAGCCTTCTATGTAAGCCAGCGTGACGAGAAAGCACAGTGATGCTGCCGGAGAGCCACAAAAAAGACCTGTGACTAAAAAACTTTGTAGAGATCGGCAGAAAGAAAAGGGTTAAATTGCTATGGCAGCTATTAAAAACTCAATAGTTCTGAATTCAGAAACATCTTAAACTCAATGACCAACATTTCGAGAAGTCTTTCTCAGTGTCTTCAACAGAAACGTCTCTTCAAAAGAAAAGGTCTCTTCATCGAAACGTTTGTCATTGAAGGTATTACGTTTATTTTTGTATTTTTAAAGTTAACAGAAAAAAAGCCCTTTATTATTATTATTTTATATAAGTGCAATTGTTTATGCCTCTTGTTCCTGTCAAATATATTAAGACAGGCTTGATGGGTGGTACACTGCCACCTTTCAACAATAAGCGGTATTACATCATTGAGAAATTGAAAACAGAATTCTGGTCCTCCTGTTCCACTGCTATCTTGAGGTCCTGTACTTAAGCATAGTGTGATCTGGGTTTGAGTTGAGCTCTTCTCTCAGTCTGGATTAATACTTTGGCTTTTCTACATCTTTTTCTTCCTTTTTTATCACTTTCTACTAGAATTGTTCAAAGCAGGCAGTCGCTAAAATTTGAAACAGCGCTGTCAGCAACCGATAACAGTCATCAGTGTGCACATAGGTGTGTCCTGATGAGTAAGCTGTTGTTTTTATAATCATGCCTAGATGTCTCTTTGGTCTTTTAGGTATGCTTTCGAGAATTCGAGCAGATGTTTTCTGAGGTATTCTCTCTTTCTAAGTGTCATTGCAGAACAATGAGATTAAATTGACTTTGTAAAGCAGGGGAAGCACAGACTCTCCTAATTAATAAAAGAAGGTTCCTGCTGTATATGACCACGAGGTTCTTTAACCCTTTCCCTGGAACATTTCCTGCATCTAGTTGGTGTTGAATAAAGAACCACTGTGGACTGTTGGAGCACAGCAATACGTTGAACTATTAGGTGTTCCAGCACCCTTATTCTAGAACCCCTGGGGCCGAGATCGAAAGCCCAAAAGAACCATAGAGCTTTCAAGGAGAGAGATAAGCATCTGAGAGCCTCGCCCAGCTCACCGCGCACACACAAGCCCATAAGAGACACACCTGGCCAGCGGCATTCTTCTCTAGCGGTCTTCATTTAGAAAGGCTTCACACTGCTTTGTCCACTGAGGTCCTGGCAGCTGTGCCGGTGAGGGATTAATAAAACCATGCGTGTGATTGTTTTGTAGTTATCTAATAAAAGAGCTTTTTATTTAAGCAAGTGGGTGTTGTGGTGTTTCTTTTAGGGTCATGTGTGGTAAGGATGTTACTGCATGTCATGTTACTGAATCTTTGCATGTTGACGAGATAGCAGCCTTTGATCCATCGAGGTCACTTGTAGCTTCCTATCTTGAAACCAAGCCTGAGCCTTTGTGTATTGATGTATTGAAAAGTGTACAGAACACAGCTGTAAATAAAAGTAGGCTCACCAGATTATAAAATTACATCTAATAGCATCATCATTTTGAAAACTGAGCTGTACCATCCTTAGGTTCCCCATAGTAAAAGCCAAGCAATGTGTAATAAAGCACAGTGAAGGCATGGTATAGAGCAGGTAAAGCATTGTAAAGCACAGAGAGGTATGGTAAAGCACTTTAATGCAATTGCAAACCCTGGTGCGTTCTGTGATTGCCCTTGTCTGCTTGGGACGCTCATTCTGAAACAACGGGAGTGTTGCTCTTTCTCTGCTAGAGGCCGCTGTGATTTGAAGCGTCCACGTTAGATAACACGAGCATGCCTTCTTTACGCGGAGACGTGTAAACCCAGAGCTTTGTCCGATCAGCTGGAGCGTAAACCCCACCCATTGACGAAGGGCAAGTCTTTGGGGAAAGACAGACAGACAGAGAGAAAGAAGGAAGGAAGAAGGAAGGAAGGAAGGAAGGAAGGAAGGCAGAACGCGAGGTAGAGGGAGCAGTACTCAGTGACAGCAAACGAGGCGGTGTGTTATCATACGGTATTCAACAAGCGGACACGGAGACAAGCACAAAGGCAGGGGGGCAGGCTGGTTTTTTTTTCGGCAGTCATTCCAAAAATCATAATAATAATAATACTAATAAAAAAGAAATAAAACTAGCGTGCCAAGATGATCGCTTTATTTAACAAACTGCTGGACTGGTTCAAGGCTCTGTTTTGGAAGGAGGAGATGGAACTGACCCTGGTGGGGCTCCAGTATTCGGGAAAGACCACCTTTGTCAACGTGATTGCGGTAAATATTTAAACATGCATCCGTTTCTACAAACACGTTTGTGGTGTTAGAAATGCCTGGACTGATATTGTGTACGTCGCCTTCGAAATATTTCCAGGCGTTGCTGCAGATGTCATTATGGAAAATTGATGTTGTGATTTTTATTTATTTATTTATTTATTTATCAATTTATTTATCAATTAGTACCGTGCAATCAAATATTATTAATCGAGAAAAGGGTCGTTAGAGACACATTGTTAATGTGGTATAAATCGCAGTTACACGATGCTTTGTAAGATGCGAGTAATATTACTGAGTGACGATATTGTGATTAGCTACATTCAGGACCGTCAGCACGATATACTACAATACTACAACCAGGCAGTCATATGACCTGGAAAAATAATATTCCACCATTGAAACGCAACTATTTGCGTACAGTTCAAGTATCTAAGCAAATATATATATGCCCTTGCCCTTCCTTGCCACTGCCCTTCCTTAAAGAAACCTAATATACGTGCATCGGGGTTTTTAATTCTGAAGCATGTTCTACATAAATTCGATTTAAAATAAATGTCTGTTTATTGAGCTAGGCCCATCTTGACACAGCCGGGCTGGTGGAGGTTAGGTGTTTAAATCGAAGCAATTGTTTGTTTTTTTAGACGCCTGTGTGTAATGACAGTTTCATAAAACAAAAACAAAAAAAAACATATTTTCAAAATAACAAATTGGTCTAACAAGAGCAGACGCACGGGCTTCCAAACCTATGCTTATATTACAGTATAGATGTCTAGGGAGAGCCGGGGCGGCCCTCTGGTGGGTGGGGTACAGCTTTATAGCCCTGCTTGGGTCCAGTTATTAATATCACCCAGGTCTACATGAAACAAGCATCACAGGCCACTGCCCTTCGAATCAGACCTGAAAAACTCCTAACCCGGACTAGTGCTAATCGGGGTCAGTGAAACTAGATGTTGGAAATTATGTTAAACGGCGTGTTTATTGCTCAGGTATTTGAATGTACACACTGGACAGGACTGTGACCGCTCTTGTAGCTGCACTTCACGTTGTATCTTTATTTTGTATTTGTTTCGTGTTCAACACATGGTGCTGTCTATAATGTAATTCTCACCTGTGCTTCACCTGGCAAGCCAGCTGATCACTTACAGATCTCTCAAATTGCAGTTTAAGATATAGCTTAAAACATTTCTAGATACCTTGAAATTGTTTGCAGATGTCTTTTTAAATGAATTTGAGATAACCCATTTTGAAGATAGCTTATTTTCATCTCTAAATGAAGGAGTTATCTCAAATTGATTTACAGATAATGTAAATTAAATAATGTTTTGGAACACCACGCTGTCATTTTAGAGAGATCTCTAAATACCTTCCTGTTCATTTAGATATGTACATCATTTTAAGATATCTCTAAGTTACTCCTGTGAAAATGTTCTATATATTTATACCAGAAAAAAAAACCCCTCAATATCACAAATGTAATAGAATGGGGGAAACAGAGTATTTTACGTTCAATTGAAATCTCAAACAGTAAAATACAATGTCAGAGTATATAACGCTGTCTCGGTATTTAAAATGTATTCCACAATATAATGAAAAAGATAATGGCAACCTGCAAAAATGCAGTTTGGTACCGCTATGAATTTTTATGACTTCTGTCCAGACACTTGGCACTCATTTTCTCTCACCAGTGTCTTGATATGTGGCTGTAAATCCTTAGCTGTGGCCACGTGCAGCACATCAGCCAAGTGTTCATCCACAAGCCTTGATCTGTGCTTTGATTTAAGGTCCGTTGTCCAGAAGAGCTGTGCGCTATTGTAAAAGCTTCCAGATAAACTCACGGTTTGGAGAAGTTGTTCTGACAATTTGGGGAACTCATTGACTGGAACATACTGGTAGAAATCTTGCTGTGGCTCTTTGTTGAATGTATCCTTGAGATGCTGTTTGCACTGAAAATCAATCGGCTCCACTTGAAGATCTAGCGATGCTGCTGTCACGGTACAGGTAACAATTACAGTTGCAGTTTACCTCAGAAGGGCTTGTGTTAGTAATACAGTTGATTCTGAGCTTGTTTGCCACTGCTTTTATACCCTTTTTTATTCACCAGTTATCCCATGTGTCTCAGGGGTGGTGACTCCCGGTTATCCCATGTGTCTCGGGGGTGGTGACTCCCAGTTATCCCATGTGTCCTGGGGGTGGTGACTCCCATTATCCCATGTTATCCCATGTGTCCTGGGGGTGGTGACTCCCAGTTATCCCATGTGTCCTGGGGGTGGTGACTCCCGGTTATCCCATGTGTCCCGGGGGTGGTGACTCCCGGTTATCCCATGTGTCTCGGGGGTGGTGACTCCCGGTTATCCCATGTGTCCAGGGGGTGGTGAATCCCGGTTATCCCATGTGTCCAGGGGGTGGTGAATCCCGGTTATCCCATGTGTCCAGGGGGTGGTGAATCCCGGTTATCCCATGTGTCTCGGGGGGTGGTGACTCCCGGTTATCCCATGTGTCCTGGGGGTGGTGACTCCCGGTTATCCCATGTGTCCAGGGGGTGGTGAATCCCGGTTATCCCATGTGTCCAGGGGGTGGTGACTCCCGGTTATCCCATGTGTCTCGGGGGTGGTGACTCCCGGTTATCCCATGTGTCTTGGGGGTGGTGACTCCCGGTTATCCCATGTGTCCAGGGGGTGGTGACTCCCGGTTATCCCATGTGTCCAGGGGGTGGTGACTCCCGGTTATCCCATGTGTCCAGGGGGTGGTGACTCCCGGTTATCCCATGTGTCCAGGGGGTGGTGACTCCCGGTTATCCCATGTGTCCCGGGGGTGGTGACTCCCGGTTATCCCATGTGTCCCGGGGGTGGTGACTCCCGGTTATCCCATGTGTCCAGGGGGTGGTGACTCCCGGTTATCCCATGTGTCCAGGGGGTGGTGACTCCCGGTTATCCCATGTGTCCAGGGGGTGGTGACTCCCGGTTATCCCATGTGTCTCGGGGGTGGTGACTCCCGGTTATCCCATGTGTCCTGGGGGTGGTGACTCCCGGTTATCCCATGTGTCCTGGGGGTGGTGACTCCCGGTTATCCCATGTGTCCTGGGGGTTTTGCAGTTCGCTCAGTCAGATGAGCCAGCAGCTCTCAGTGAAAAAGTCTGCTGTATTTAGGGTTTCAGAGTTAACATTTTTACATACAGTATGCAGTGGGTTACATATTTTCATGTCTACATGTTTTTCATTGTAAGATTTGGTACTAGTGCTGAATAAATAATTTATGTCATACTATGGATAACCGATCGTATATATATCTATATATATATATATATATATTATCTATATATATATATATATATATATATATATATATATATATATATATATATAAAATATAAAATTTATATTACATGAATTCTGAGCTACAATTTGAAAGTAGAAAATTGCCAAGAAGTTGAGTTTTATTTTACTGTTATAACTATTAAAAAAAGAAAACTCACAGATGCATCGGTGGCATTAAGTTCTGTAATAGTGCGAGGAATTAACTATAAAAAGCAGTGGTATAAAGACTCATTCATACAAATCCTGATCTTTGATAAATACATTGGCATTTTAAATATAGCACTCTCAGAATACAATATCTTTACAGATCAATACTGGAATCAGTCTTTATTAAAACACACCCATTTTGCCATCGATCAGATGAGAGAAGGTCACGTCATCCCCAGAAGGGATTACAGGCTGGACACTGATGTTGAAGATGATTGTACAGAAATGGCCGTGGTCTCGTTAAGCATTATAGATTAATATGCTTGATTTGCACGTGTTCCAGGCATGGGCTGGCGATGGATTATAGTAAATCAGATGTCTGTTCAATCGATCAAAACAGTTGCAGATCTCAATAAATATGAAATCAGAACCAAACCTGTCTTTTTACTTGATTTTAGAGGCAACAGATACTCTGAGACTAACCCCCAGGCTGTGATTGATTTTAATGATTTCAGACTACATCAGTATATTGATCCGCCACTGTCTAGATCCAGGGATGGAAATAACACTTCCGTTGCAGAGCAGTTTGGTCTATTCCTGTACTAGAAGTTTAACAAGACACACCTGAGCTTTTTACCTGTACGCTGTGGCTAATCAAGCTTGTATTAAAACGTGGAATGGGTGAAACTGCTCTGCAATAGGAGTCTTATTTCCATCCCTGAGATCAATTGAATAGACCCCTGTATTGTTACTGCGGTATTAAGCGTGACCCATATATCCAGATTGGAGTCCATGCTGTGGGAGCGTCCCGCTCCTCCTGTGCTCCACGGGAAGCCTCAAGGAAGGGGGCCCTGTACCATCGCTGCAGGAATATTGATTATACAGAGGATTGCTGCTGACGAAACCGTGCCTGCTCTTTAATCCAGTGTGTGTCCAATTTTAGTAGTAATGCTCGAAACAAATGTCAAATTACATAAGTGAAATCTTCTGGTCCAGGGTAGGTAGTATGTTCTTCTCCACGTGTTTGCGTGGCTCCGGTATAATTGTGTAGCGTTGCTTGGCACACGGCAGTTCCCGACAGCCAGCTAGTTTGTGACGAGGTTTGATTATGACTCTAGACCTGTGTTGGATTCGAATGGCTACCGACCTCAAGGTGAAAAGGCTTCCTAATATCTCACTGTGCTGTAGAATAACTCTGAGCTCGAACAACGCTGCAGGTAAGCTAGCAGCAACCCTATACCGCACCAGGGAATACTCAACACTTGGAAAAAGTCCTCTGCTGTTTTTTGGTAGAATTCCACTGTTCCCCTGTGTAACAAGCCTCCTGACATGCCTCTCAAAAGCAGCATGCCTTGCCAAGGTAATATCTCTGATCTGTTCAGGGTCTTTGGATTTAGAGATCTGAAAGACAATACCAAGATCATTGGGGTGCAGTGGGAGTTTTATCTCCGTCAGTCCCCTTTTCAGAACAGGCAAGAAAATTACAGAAAGTAATTCAATTAAATAATGCCTGATTTTAGCCTGATTTTAATTTTTTTTTTTTAAATTCCAACACACGCTGAAGTTTCTTATTTGGGTGTCTAATTTTCTAGTATTTGCCTGGATTATAAAATTAGACTTCTGAGTTCTTCAAATTCATATTTGCTAATTCTAATCACGTACATTTTCATTTTAGTAGATTGAACATTTAAACCTGCGTTTTTTAAAATCATCATGAAAAAGTAGCCATGAGTTATTCATCTTCAATGTTGTGCTTTTGTGTTGATTTCCGCACTATGGATTCAGCACTGTTTGATTCGTCAAGACAATAGTTGATGAAGCTTGTGAAAAATCAATGTAGGATCCTGATTAATCAGTCCGTTTTGTGTTCAACATTTAATAAAACACTACAGCTCTTCGGTTCATCTGTTTAAACCTCTATTAGTTAATTGTTGATTATTTCTTTTACAGTCGGGGCAATTCAATGAGGATATGATTCCAACCGTGGGATTCAACATGAGGAAAATCACAAAGGGAAATGTGACTATCAAGGTAAGTGCAAGATAGGGTTTGTTAAACTGCTGAATCTCCCGCTAGGTACAGAGGTGGACTGATCCATAAGTGTGATCAAATAGAAAGGAAAAACCACCAAGGAACTTTACATTGTTCACAATAAAAGGGTAAGGCATGCCTTCAGAGAAAAACAAGCGTGCTAATGTGACTCGCTTCCAGTTTGGAGTTTCAGAGAGATCGTGACGAACTTAGATTTTTTTTGAGGAATACAAAAGATCTCATTAACTCTTTTTAGAATTTGAGGAATGTATACTGAGCATCAGAAGAAACTTCTCGCTGTTAAACACATTTATTATCGGAAAAAAATAAGATATATAAATGATGGACACTGACAAAGTGTTTTTGGTGTCTGTTTTAATCACTTGATCATTCATCCTTCACCGTGACACGCTTGAGTGACTGTGACTGAAGCATATGCACTTAATCACCTAATAAGTGAGACAGTTGATTGGACACTGGATATGGAGTGATTTCAGCTGTTGAATTACTTGAATAAAAGCAATAAAAAAAAAAAAAACAGAAAAAAAAACAAAAAACAATGATGTCACGTCTGTCAAGAGAGCAGCGCCTTCGTGCGATCGGCATGCTGGAGGCTGGACTAGGGCAGTGTACTGTGGCTCCATCTTGGGTGCTCACAGCCAGCAGTTTCAAACCTGGCGAGGCGGTATAACCAGACGCACTCTGTCAATGACAGGCCATGAACTGGGAGACCAGGAGTCACAAAACCTGCGCGAGATCGACAGAGCAGCGTTTTGCAGCATCTTCGTGATGTCAATTGTTAATCGCGACAAAAAGTCACTGCACCTGCTCTAAAATGGAGTTTGTCATTTTGTGATCACGTCTAGTGAATTTTATCCAAATAAAGTTTCTTTTGTTACTCAGTTTATTTATTTTGCTAGGAATTCCCACAACTTCCCTAAATCTGCTTTTTATAAGCATATATTGTGTTAAGAGAAAAGCACCTAAAGAAACTTTAAAACCCCAGAGCAGATCCCCCCACGCGATACAAATAGATACAAGCATTGCTTTGAATTAACAAACAATGTACATCTGTCTGCCCATATCTGTGTGCAATTACGTCTAGAGGACTGCTTCTTCAATTGAGAGCAAGCTTGATCGGGACGTTCATGAGCAGAAGTTGAGAATGTTAGAGTGCATGGTGCATCAGTCTGTCCGTGCATGTCTGTATGTCACGCGTTATTTCCATGTGGATACACTAGATCCGTGGTTCCCAACCCAGCCCTTGATCGCCGTTCCAGCCAGCTACTGAATGAGTTTATTGAAGTGGCTGCATGAAATGATTTAAATGTGATTGGATTGGAACAGACCTCGAGTGGCAGGGCTGGGAGCCGCTGTGTTAGATGGGATTCTGGTGAGTCTGATCATGCTGGTCTGTGTGTTTTCTCCCTCCAGCTCTGGGATATTGGCGGCCAGCCTCGATTCCGGAGCATGTGGGAGCGCTACTGCCGAGGAGTCAGCGCCATTGTGTGAGTACCGAGCCTGGCTGCTGCCTTCGTCATGGCAACCTGCGTGTGTGTGTGTTACTGGAATCAACGCGTTGCAAATTTGTACCAATTACATTCCAGGATCTGCACACTTAACAGGGATGGGAATAAGACTTCTGTTGTATAATAGTTTGATCCATTTCAGGTTTTGCTACGAGTTTAATAACTCACACCTGAGCTTACCTGTACACTGGTGCTAATGAAGCTTGTAGTAAAACCTGGACTGGGTAGAAACTGCTGTCTTATTTTCATCCCTGCTCTAAACTTGTTGTGGAACGCTCCGAATTGGAAATCGTTCTCTAATGATAGAACACTTGACAAAGGCAGTCATTGGTTCATGTAGCACTTCAAATGGGTCGTATTGAAATATTATTTAATTAATATTTTCTTTTTTTTCCAGGTATATGGTGGATGCAGCTGACCCGGGTAAGATTGAAGCCTCTAAGAATGAACTGCACAACCTGTTGGACAAACCCCAGCTGCAGGGCATCCCTGTGAGTATTCCTGATGAAGGGGTTTGCTTAGGACTTAAAAAACTGAGAGGGCTTCACCTGCATAGACCACATATATGGGTTTATAGGAAATGGTAATCCCTCTCTGCAGAGGGTTGCAGCAATCCTAAACACCTTGCAGTACTACATAATATAATCTTGTACTAGAGATTTACATGCAACTGCTTATCTAATTGTGGTGAAACTTGATCAGCACGTTCTTCAGCACAAGTTATTATGAGCCTTAAAGGGTAAGTAGCAGGGTTCTGAAAAATACAGTATTGCACATCCCTACGTTCTTCTACAGCTGTTTAAATAACGGACCCACGCAGTGGCTTTTCTGTTCCACACCACATCCTGGATCGTTAGTGCTGTGTTACCTGTTGGACAACATGGGCACTAATCCTTACCCTAGCAGTGCACTAGAGCGGACATTTTGAAAAGAGCTTTGAAACAGACTTTAGTTGTATAATTTGTCAGGATGTTAAGAATCATAAGAATAATGACAGGTATGTTATTTAAACAGTTGTAGCAGCCCGTGGGGACGTGGAATGCAGTGTTTTTCGGAACCCCACTGCTTACTCTTAACCATGGGAGGTATGTGGAGGAAGTGACATTCCCTGCCTTGCTTTCTGCTTTCGCTTCCACAAGCAGCTGAAGTGAACTGGCCGGCTGTCGCTATAGCAACCTCCCTGCTACTGTATTCTAATCATTTATCTGCTATATTTCTTGCAAAAAAAAAAAATATACAGTGGGCATTCCATCACTGCACATCCTGTGTGACTTGCACATCAGCAGAGATGTTAATTGCGCAAGAATAAGGGCTGCTTTATTTAGTACGTTTTATTGTAAAATATATAACTTAAAACAACTGAGGTCTTGGGTAATATATAATTTATATAATTGCATCGTATTATAGTGCGGACTATATTTAATATAATGCTGTTTAGATGATAACTGAGTGAACCAAGAAACTGTTTTTTCGAGAACAGCTTTTCCTTTGTTTTATCTAGTTCTGGGTGGAATAAATGTAATTAATATCTTATGAGCAGTATTTTATTCCACTTGAGCGGAAACCAAGCATACTATATAATGCAGCGGTTCATTTGTGTGTTTTGTCCGTGGTGTTGCACGCGTGTGTGTAAGAGGGTGCAAAGAGAGCCTGTTGGGGACTCCTGCAGCAACTGTATTAATAATAGATGCTGCTCTATCAGTTGGGGGGGGGGGGGGGGGTGCCTTGGGGTTCTCTCCCCCCATTCCCGGCTCTCTGTCTCCAACTCCTCATGCTGCGTGATAGCCACTCGGGTGATGGGGAGCGTTGATGAGTGTGTCTGTGTGATGGTGCAGATGGTGCCACATCTGGTGACGTTACGGTCCCCCGGGACAGGAGCTCATTAAAACAAAGATGTCGCTCTGCCTCCATTCACAGGGGCGGTGCTGCACAGCACGAGTAAGGGCTCCAGGTATTGAATACCTCCAAGGCCGTGCTTTCAGGACAAATGGGCCGTGTCTGGAGATGTGACACTGTGTGACCTCCCTGCTCCAGTGGTTGGAGTGAATGGCTGTGAAGCACTTTGGTCTGGTGGCTTCGAGCTGTGTGACTGGGAGGCAGTTTGATCGACTCCAGTGGTTAAAACTGAGATGCTGGGAAGCAGTGTGGTTAGTTGGGGTTGGAAGACGTGCTGTATTTAAAGGTTTTGTGGAGCAGCATATTAATATGTTGACCAGGAGCCTCAGAAATATACTAACTGGTAAATGTAGCCAGTGCAGTCTTTGAGTTCCGTGCTTGTAATGTGTCACTCGGGACAAATTGAAAACAAGATGCCAGTGATCAGAGAGCCGTGGCACCAGGCATCAGCCTTTCTGCCAGTTAAGAGCAGTATCGTAATGAACGCTAGAAGCTTTTAATGGGCTCGTTGCAGTATAAAAGCCTTTCTAATTGTGGTGGTCCTGACTCTCTTATTACAGGATTCAAAGATTTACAAGCCTCCCATCCCCCCTTATGCACACACGCCCCCCTTCCATTGCAGAGCAGTTTAACTGTGAGTTTGCTCACACCAGATCTTATTTCCTGTGCACTGTGGCTCATTGGGTGCACAGTAACACCCGAGTGGCATCATCATGCCGTCCTTGGACAGGATTTGAACCAGCGTCTGTCTGGGGACCTGTAGAGCACCCAGTAGTCTCTACATTGGCTGGGGCATGTCTGGATGAATTCTGTCTTTGTTTTAACCCCTGCAGGTCCTAGTTCTTGGGAACAAGCGAGACCTGCCTGGTGCCTTGGATGAAAAGGAGCTCATCGAGCGAATGTAAGTTGAAGAATGTTTTGAAGCGCACTCTGCTGTTCGCTGGTCAGCTGGTTTCTCGCGCTCTGTCAGGAGTAAACAGTCAGGCTTTGACCTCCTTTGATTGACCATGGGTGGTAGAGATGGGAAGCATATCGCAGAATAATTCTTCTGTTTCCCTCGCAGTGTTGTTGTGTAACATGTGCAGATTAGGCAATCCAAAAAATGATTTAAAGAACAAAAAAAAAACTTTGCACTGATGAAGTACATGAACAAAGAGGCTCCTCATCTAAATATGTGCTGCATGAATTATTCTTAATCTTCTTTATCTGTCAGGGACAGTGTTCACAAGATGTGTTGTACCCAGACAGCTAGAAGCTGATTTACATCGGGAGTCCCTGGGCCAAAAAAGAGATGGTTTATAACCAGTCAGCACAGTACAATAAATACAATAAGATTAATACATTGGTTCACATAAACCAAAATCCTATAATTTTTTTTTTTTTTTACTGTATTATAATTATAGATATACCAGTACTATTGTTAACATAATAAATAGAACTCAAATGAATTCCCTGAATAAATACCCACCCAACCCTTATAATATATTAAAATCAGACTTTGTTTTAACCACATTTTTAATTTAGTTGTAAAACTTTTAGTCATAAGAACCTTTTACATCATCTGATAGTAAATTCCAAAACATGGTACCCTTAATTGATTGGCTCCTCTAGGAGAGGACAACCAAACCAATAGCCTCCCGTCGGTGAAGGGCTGCCATGGCTCGCCAAATAGGCTATAGAGCCACTGTGGGCAGATGGGCTGTTTGTTATTTTT
Organism: Polyodon spathula; assembly: GCF_017654505.1. NCBI lineage: Eukaryota > Metazoa > Chordata > Actinopteri > Acipenseriformes > Polyodontidae > Polyodon > Polyodon spathula. Next base: position 2,543,349 of record NC_054572.1, on the reverse strand, counting down.
GTCCAAACTCCTCAGGGAAGTAGTTTTAGAAAAGAAGAGAAGCAGCAGACCCCGAAGTAGCTCCAGATCAGCCCAATAGTTTACCTTCTCAAGGTCGGCCCACTGGAGACGAGTGCAGTGAACAAAGGCAATTTTACAATTGGGATGAACACGCGCTTTATTGTGAAGACCCTGCAGTGAGTAAAGCCAGGGTATTTGGTTTAATGTGAAGACCCTGCAGTGAGTAAAGCCAGGGTATTTGGTTTAATGTGAAGACCCTGCAGTGAGTAAAGCCAGGGTATTTGGTTTAATGTGAAGACCCTGCAGTGAGTAAAGCCAGGGTATTAGGGTCGGTTGTTTTCACAGCACTGTAATGCTCCCCTGTTTTGCTCCCTGTGCAGGAACCTGTCTGCGATCCAGGATCGGGAAATCTGCTGTTATTCCATCTCCTGCAAGGAAAAGGACAACATTGGTAAGTAACAAACTTCCAGCCCAAAGGAGGAAAAAAGTATCCGTGACATTCTGGTTCTTTGCTCTTGGTTCTGTAATCCAGTGTGGAACGTGCAGACGCCTCCTGGTACCTACCGAGTTCCAGTGCTGTACTGTAGTCTTGCTGCAAACTGCACCATGTGATCTACCGCACAAGCGCCAGGATGAAGCAGTTTATCTGTAGCATGTGTGCGAAATTGATGCACAGACAGAACCAAAAAGTTCTCTAGAGAGTGTTGATTAACACCCAGCTAGGTCATTAAAAACTGAAAGAAACATCTATGAAGTATAAAATGGACACAGGGATGGAAGTAAGACTTGCATAGCAGTTTGATCCATTCCTAGTTGTACTATGAGTTTAATAAGACACACCTGAGCTTGTTACCTATACACTGTGCCTAATCAAGCTTGTAGTAAAACCAGGAATGGGTGGAACAGCTGTGCAATTTGAATCTCATTTCTATCCCTGTAGCTGGGAACCTTACCATGGTACAGTTATGCAAGCAGTGATCGAAGGGGATATACAGAAAGGGCTGGTCTTTCCGACCGCAGTGACGGGAAGGCTATGGCCACTCAGGCGAGCCCATTTAGAGGTTTCTGTCTCTCTCAGTTCAGTTGCCCTCGTACTGTGCAGGGAATGCAAGTTTATTTCTCCAGTGTCTCACAAAGAGACCGATCAGACTGGTTTCACCAATTATACTGCTCAAGTGCTGTGGCTGCAGTTTTCCTGGTGTGTCAACCCTCCCCAGGCAGCTCAGGAGGTAATGGGCTTTTAAAAGGTCATTGCTAAAAACTCTGAGCCAAGAAATAGCTGTGAACAGATCATGAAAGCTTAGCGTTTGAGTCCAATTGCTTTCTTTTTTTTTTTTTCAACAAATACTTCCTATTATTGTAGAAGCGAAATGTTTCCTGCAGTTAACTAGCTCTCTGACCCTTAAGCCTTTAGTCAGAAATCTATACGCAGTTGTAGCTGCAAGCTGCTTTGGCTGCCGTCTCTTCTCCTGTGATATTTAACCATGTGTTTTATGCTGCTTGCAGACTAGCACGGGCTTCCTTTCAAGAAATAAAAAGAAACACCAAAAAATGGATGGAATGCGATAAAGACTTATTCTCTTGTGTAGCCAGTACAGTGTAGATGAAACCAAACACCTGTGTCTTCTGCCAGTTCTGTTGTCAGTCCAATTCTTGTCTTCTTTCCTTTTCTTAAGGATATTATCTTCAAGTATTGCTTATCCTTGTTAGACAGCTTTTGGGGTTTTCCAGTCCCATGATAATCGAGCGATGTGAGCTATTTCACTCAATGTTTTCCCTTCTTTATGCGAGCCAAGGCTGTTATAATAGTAGAAAACACTAGTGGAGGCTTTGAGTAAAGTGTTGATGCTCAAATAATGCATCAGAGTAGAAAAATGCAACATGTCTAAGACTTTTGCACAGCAGTGTGAGTGTGTGTGTGTAACATCGCCTCCTTTCCTGCTTCAGTGTGTGTGTATACAGTGCAGTGTGCTTGCGGCTGTGTGTGTACAGAGCAGTGTGCTAGCGGCTGTGTGTGTGTGTACAGAGCAGTGTGCTAGTGTGTGTTTGTAATGTCTGCTCCTCTCTCCTCTGCTGCAGATATCACACTACAGTGGCTCATTCAGCACTCTAGGACCCGGAGGAGCTGAGGCCTGGACATCTCGGACCTGCCATATTCTACCCTGACCTCTCGCCATCATTCTTAAATATCCCCATGTCCCCTTGAGGTCAACAAGCCTGTTTTTTTTGTTCTTGTAAAGAGGGTTTACACCTTCATTTGCACTGTTTATTATAATGATTAGTATTATTATGATTAATATTATTATTATTATAAAATATTTACGGTTTAATTTTTGAGCATTAATTATGAGGCTAGTTTTTAATTCCAAACCTGATGGTGTTAATGATATTACTGGAGCTGTCATCTAATCTAAATCATGCAGAAGCCAAGCCATGACATTTTTGCCTGTGTCTTTGGAGAAGTGGTATAACCTGCCTGTGTTGGAGAAGCATGCTCCATGTAGCTGCTTCATACATACATTTCAAGGGCTGTTTCTTATTTATTGTTTTCCAAACTGTTACTGGCGTCTATTGATGTCCCTACAGTGACGTAAGGACCAGGGAGGGGAATATTGACCAAGGAGAAATCCGGATCATTATTTTCCTAGCCTGGTTGATTTTAATACATTTTAATGCAGAGCGAAAGATTAATATATTAGCCAGTGTGTTCTGTCCGTTCCAGAAGTATACATTCCAGGGACTTGAGGTCTGAGTGTCGCTCGTAAGAGGAATTTATCAGAGTGCCAGTAATGGAAAGAATCCAGGATTCTTCATTGAAGCATATAAACTCTGAATTGTATTCCTGGAACAGTAGTTTGTAAAATATCTGTTGCCCCTTTCTCTTTCCTGTGTGGAGATCAAACAGCCTGGGGGAGTAATGTACTGTACAGTAGGAAGGAGCAAGCTGTATATTAATGTATTGATGAACTGTGGCTCTGACATGGTGAACGACCTGCAGTGAAACCACAGGGGATCTGGAGCAGAGGCAATTTTGTGACCCTTTGTGGCACAGGAGTCTATCCAAGGAAAGGGACCCTATACCTCCTAGGAAAGGGTTCCTGTTGAGTCACCTTGAGTGAGCTCGTGGGTTCTTGCATTTCGCACTACAACTGCGGGATTGCTGAAGATATCTCTGAATATCTTGACATGGCTTTTTGATTATTTAAATCTGTTTTGAAAAGCTTGAAATGTGGCTGGGATCATCAGGGCATGCTCCTCCAACTCACTACAGCCCTGAAATCTGAACCACTCTCTTGCGAGGTACAAAAGAAAATGACCTTGTTTAAATAAATAAACATGGGAAGGGTGCACCCGCTTTGTTTTTATTCTTTTCGTCGTAATTATCTGCATAATATTTTGAACACCAACCTTGTTAGTTTGGTGAACCTTTTACTGAAGAATAATCCTTCTGTCAAATAGGCCATTGCTGCCATCTACCCTGTTGTAGCAGCTTAAAGATCCTGCACAGAAGAAAGCTGTCGTCTGTGCAGGACTGTCCTTATCAAACCTGGAGTGCTCCTGGTCTAACTGTTAACTGAAACAATACTGGCCAGTACTTGCTGTAGTCTTGCACCAGCTGTTTATGTATTGCATGCAAAGCTACATACAACGTGTTTTATCAAACACCCCATTTCTTAATGCTTATGAACTGAGCTTGTATTTTAATCCCCAGGACAGCTTTGTGTGGAATAACGTTATCGGTCCCGTTCACTGCTATGAGACTGGTGGTGTCTCGTCCAGATCGGAGGTCTTTCAGGATCTTAAGACTGCACTAAATTAAAATATCAAACTACTGAGCTCTCAAAGCAAACCAAGGTTTAAACTTGTAACAAACGCAGACCGTCATTGCATTTTAATCTTAGAGCAAGTATTCTTAGAACAGCTTCAGAGAAGTACCGAATAAAAGCTGTCGGAGAAGGATGCTTATGGCCCTCGGCAGTTTTAGCAGCGTAACGTAACTGAAATGATCCTCTGTAATGCTTTCCGTTTGTTTTCCGCGAGTGGTGGAGCAGAATTCAAATTGAACCTGTCTTACATCGTTCCAGAACCAGCAAAGAACTATCTGATCTCGCTCCGTTACTTCATTCATCTCCAAACCAAAAACCACCTCAGATTGCTTTTCTAACAGCGAGTCACATGACCTTTCTATTACTGTCACCTTCACATTTCAGTTGTTACACTGCTTAAAAATGTTGTGTTTTTGTATGTACTGTCCCATTATGTCTGTGGTACTGAAGCCAACATTGGGGTCTGTGTTATAGCTTCTAAATAAATGAGAGTTTGCGGTTTGAGCAACGACAAATTCGTGAGAACCACCACCGTTTGCCAGCTCCTGATTTTATTTAAGAACTTGGGACAGTCAAAGCCTGAAAGAAACACTGTCTCTCTCTTATCTGTTGCCTTTGTTTCTTTCTCTCTTGTTTTGCATGTGTAACATATTTAAAAGCATCTTTATTAAAAACTTGCAAAACAAACAACAGCAAAAATATGGTCAAATCTTATTTTGTTAGGTACTGAATAACAGTATGTTATGGTAAATAATATGTATATGTGTTTTTTTTTTATGTTAATAAATAAATTGTGTTTTTGATGGACTTTCTTGTATATAGCAACTTTAAACCAAATCATTAAGAATGTGTAAGTGATACAAAGGTATGTGGTGATTATTGTGCTCAGTAGTAACTAAAACTGATTTTGTATTTAACCTGGTTGTGCAGGATCGGGGGGAAAAGGGGCATTCAAACAGATCCTTGTAACCGCTCTTGCCCCGCGGAAGGGTATTCCGATTCCTCGGTAGACGAGAGGTGCTTGGTATTGCAGATGGGTCTCTGTGTTTGAAATGTGATCCTATCATTTCAGAAGGGAAGACTCCCGTTGCATAGCAGTGGTGTTGGCTGAGAGCTGGTGACGCTCAGGCTTTCACAGACAAGTCACGTCTTAGTTAAAGGCTCAAGCAGCTAGCAATGGGAATCTTTATGGCTCTGTTCGGGCACCTAATGATTTATGCAGCGCAGCTTAGCAACAGCATTAACAGCCTGCAGCAATGGCATGCAAGGTCTGTCGGGCAGTAGACGTGCCGGAATATCCTGGCAGCTGTGTGGGGTGGGTGGGGCGGGTCCTGCGGGCGCCGGTATGTCTTGGTCTGTTCAGAGTGCCGTGGTGGCATTCAGTCTCCCCAGAGTAGTTTTATAGCATTAACCAGGTTAGGACTGGATGATCTGGAAATTAACCTGTTTCTGGCATTAATACTGCTCTGTTGCGTCTCGCATTACTGGAAGGAATAGGAAGGGGTTATGTGAAGATTATCTTTAACGTTCCCCGTGTTTTATCTGAAAGTTGCATTGTGTCCCTTCCCTCAATGGCATTATGAAAGTGTGTGTGAGATGTATGTATGTATGTATGTATGTTTTGTTCGTCCACTAGATGGTAGTAGTGTGGTATGTAGCCTTTAAATGATTTCCTTGGCAAAAGCAATTACTTTTACCCCCTTGCTACCTTTTGGTTAGTCATCAGTCATTCATTTTTAATTGGCGATGCAGCCTGTATCAAGCGACCCCCCCCCCCCCCCCTCCCCTTTCTCTGAAGCATGTGTTTGGCCTCTTCACATATATGACATGTAGGTAACAGCGGTTCAGCTGCTGTTGACATGCAGCGGCTGGTATACTGTTCTGTGGACCTGTACTGCAGTCAATTCCGAAGGCCACCAAACCACAGGGAGGAGCATTAATCCCATGTGGAGTTCCACAGGGAGGATCAGTAATCCCATGTGGAGTTCCACAGGGAGGATCTGTAATCCCACGTGGAGTTCCACGGGGAGGAGCAGGAATCCCATGGGGAGGATCAGTAATCCCACGTGGAGTTCCACGGGGAGGAGCAGGAATCCCACGTAGATTTCCACGGGGAGGATCAGTAATCCCATGTGGAGTTCCACGGGGAGGAGCAGGAATCCCATGTGGAGTTCCACGGGGAGGAGCATTAATCCCACGTGGAGTTCCACAGGGAGGATCAGTAATCCCACGTGGATTTCCACGGGGAGGATCAGTAATCCCATGTGGAGTTCCACGGGGCTCTGTTTATTAAAAGCTCATGGGGATGCATGCAGCTGTGTTCAGAGAGCTGAGAAGGAAGTAGAAACACTTCTGAGGAAGTGTCAGATCTTTAAATAAAGAGTACGAGTACTTTTTTTTTTTTTGCACATCTTGTTAATGTCAAAGCCCACGCACAGTGATCCGAGCTGGAAATCCAGAGTGTAAATACAAAGGCATCTCTGCCAGCCACTGCAGGAGTGCTAGGCGCTATACACTGGGAACAGTGCAGACCTCCTGGCATCATGCAGGGCTGTGTGTGTGGGAACCTCAGAGGTTCCCAGTAGTGTATTATATATAGTGTTATTCCATTTAATAACATATATATACACACACTCTTGCATTTTGTTTAAATTATGAATAATATTGTGGTCTACTATTATGAAAGAAGCTGTATTGTGTGTTTCTGTACGTCAGAAAATCAAAGACAGACAGTACCCGACAACAGCCATGAAGACGACTGTGTTTGAACTCCTGTTTCTATGTATGCAGGGGGCGCACTGTACTGCTTCTGTTGTTACCTTAACATAATTTAATGTGGTAAATAAACAAACGGGTTCCCACACACGAGAGCATTTATTTTTTTTAACATGCAAGCAAAGATGAGGGTCATGCTGTGGGTTTGTCTTCCTCGTGTCCTTCATACACATTTAGGAGGACTTTTCAATGGAGCCAAAGAAGAAAGCCGAGGTGCTGCACAAAACAAGCACAAAAAAAAACAATGCACGTAGTTCTCTGCTTCTGTCACTAGATGGCAGTGAGTAACCTGCAAAGTACACCATCAGAGAGAGACAATGTTGTCTTGTGTGGTGACTGTTTCATATGGCATTGGTGTTTAAATACCAATTGAAGATAACAAAAGCGTGTAATGGGTTAACTCTGTTAGCATCAAGCTGAAGATCACAAAGGAAACACTTGCACAAAACACCGTTATATCTCAAAGCTTGTAAATAAAATACGGTACAAAAGTTTTTTTGGGTTTTTTTTTTAAACAAAATTCCAGCATCTCTTCTGTAATTCAATAGCTCACCGTGGTATCTCTTTCTGTTTAGTTATTCAGTTACTCTCATCGCATGTTAAACTAGACCACTTTGTTAGAAAACAAAGTATGGCACACACCCTTTTACATTTCACATCAGCTTTTCGGCAAACACAATTCTGTACCTTCCCAAAGTATAGTTTTCATAATTCTCTGTTGGAGAAGATAATTCAATCAGACTGCAGTGTTGATGCAGTGTGTGACGACTTGGCCGCGCCGTGTCCCTTTCAGAGTTAATTTAATAACTGCTGGTACTCTTCAATTAAAATCGACAGGTTCCAGGCAGACCAATTCACTCCATTAATGAAGTCTTTAATTGTTCACCTCCCTTTTCTTCAATGGCAATTCAGTTAATATAGCTCATTTTGAGTCCTTTAACAATATTTGAGTTTAATGCATTCCGAGCGCTTTCTCGACTCTTTCACTGCTCTTTCAAATTACAACCTAATTACTTCCAATAGCTAGATTGAATTAGCAGCGGCAGCACCTGGGAATGAAGCAGTCGCCATATCAGTGTTTCTATGGTTACCGAGCTGTCTGACTCCTTTCTCATCTTGTTAGAATTTTGAAGGTACAATGCAATTATAAATAAGTAACTCAAAAGAACAGCGTTCCCCACTCATTATCTCCCTGTTTGTCATCGAGACGAGGCTAGTTGCCTTTCTAGAAAGATGCTGGATTCTTTTTACCTGTGTTATGGTCCTACAGTACACAAATATCATGTGGTCAATTCTTTATAAAACAGCACAGTACTGGTTGTACTTTAAATTTTACTTTCACAAAGACAAATCAATTATAGTGCTCTGTGATGCTCTGCGATTTATTAGTAATTAATAAGCATGCATTTCCAGTAATTCTGTTAATATTATTTTTGTATTTCCAGTAATTCTTTTAATAGTTTTTTATTTCTCTCTCTGGCTGTGTTAACACAGAAATGATTTTTACCCACGTGACGAGTCTGAGGGTCATGCCACACTAATCTTTGCTTTTGCTTTTTGCTCCCATAACGAATGTGATTCCTCAGCCTGTCCCCTCTCTTCCTGGGCCCGGCAGTTCCAGCTGAGGTATTGTTGGAAGCTCTTCATCTTGACCCAGTGCTGCTTTGCCAGCCTGCCTCTCAGAATGGCACAGGCAAGCTCCAGGGTCCAGGGAAAGAACTGGGTGCACAGCCCTGACAGCACTGTCCTGTGAAGAACGCAGCTTGGGTCTGAAACCAGGGGGATAACTGATTGATTGATTTGCTTGTTCCTTTTTCTTTCATGCACAGTACAGTATACAGTACAAACGTGCCCACTTTGTGGACTATCACAGCAGTAAAAGTACTAAACCTTTGGGTAAAGACTCGTTATTTGACACACTGTTCACTTAGTATCCGAACCCCTCTGGGAGCTGGCACTGCTGGTTTCATACCTGACAAGTGAAAACTCTGGCCGTCAGCAGGCTGTAGTGTCGATGGTGCAATGAAACCAATTGTTTGTGCACTTTAGGTGCTGTTTGTAAGCTCATAAACGTCAGGCTCTTCATTGTGAGCAAACAAACAGCAGCCAATAAAGTTATGAGCTGGCAGGCAATGTAGAGGAGGCATTACTGTCTAGGGCAGTGTTAGTCTCATATAACAGCAGGTTCCAGCATTGCTGTCTAGGGTAGTGTTAGTCAGTCTCATAAAACAGCAGGTTCCAGCATTGCTGTTTAGGGCAGTGTAGAGTCAGTCTCATAGAACAGCAGGTTCCAGCATTGATGTTTAGGTATATGGACCTCATCTCTGTATTCCTCTGTCAGGCAGGAGAACAAAAGCAGTCTGCATCTGTATGCAGGGTGGGGCTGAAATAACACACCAGAGCCACACACACCATGAGCGTTCATAATAACACAAGTAGTGCTTTTCAATTAAATTAAGGTTAAAACTTAAGGAATTCAAGTTGTGATGTGTTGGCCTTCTGTAGTGCACTGTATAGTTTCTTCTGGTGATGAGTGGATCTTGAGATTACAATTTGAAGCTTGCCTTTAAAATTTACTAAACCTTCCAAGGCTGTCGCCATCGCTACCAGTAGGTAAGTCACCTCAAGCTGACAAAGGTTTTAAATGGTTCCAGTTGCCGGATCTGGGTACAAATGAACCCTTTCAGTCCTTAGCACCTCACGAGACTCCTAGCTCCCAGTCTGAGGTAACATTCTCATGTATACTCAATAAAGGACTTCCTTGTGCATTCTTCAGCTCGACCAAAATAATTCAAGGCTGAAAGGGTTAAAGGGGGCTTGGTTACAGCACACGTGTTTAAACTGGGTCCTGCATTGGCCCGGCACTCATTCATCTGTAACTACGCCAGATGCTTCCATAGTGTCTCTTGGGTTTGGCCTGTGTGTATGGTTTTCACCTCTGCAGCACTACGAGCACGTTGCCAAAGACCTGCATGCATGAACACAGAGTCCACATGCTCCTCTGTACTGGATGTGTTCCCGTCATTCAGGACTGCCTTAGTTTTCTGGGTCTTGGTGTGTTTGGAGATCCTCAGAACTCATGGTTCCATGTCTTTAGAACTCTATGTGGAAGTGTGAGGTTTGCTAATTCTTATTTGCTCATGCTTATAAGTTGCCATGCCTTACTTTTGCCAGCCCTCCCACCTACCGGCCGCCTTTGAATAGATGTTGATTATGGTGATCAGTGGATCTTGGCGAGTTCCCAGCACAGCAGGGCCTGGAGCACTTGCCCCAGACGAGAAGCCAGTGCTGAATGAAAGCTAACAACTGTGCTCTAAGGAGATGATAGCTGTGCATTGCATGCGTGAGATGAGCTCGGTTATGTTAAGCTACTCCAAGTGTGAGTGCACCCGTCACAAGCGCTGGCTTTGCCCCATTTCGAAAAGCTTCCTTCTTTAATTTTGTAGCATGCCTTTAAAACTTCCTGCTGATGCAAATGAAGCCAGGGAGGGGGGTACAAAGCGTAGTGTTTGTGTTTCTGAGTTTCCATTATCGGAGCTGTTTGCATGCTTCAATAAGCTGGACTTCACTCCTAGGCTCTCTCCATGGCTACACAGCACTGGATTCTCTTCACAGACCCTATTCTCCTGCCCCCTCCTCCCACCCCCGGGAATGAAACAAGACAAACATTGTCCTTGCGCTGGAACCGTCTCAAGGGTAACAAGCTGCTGTGTAGTCACTGCCAGACTGAGTGAGATGGTGGGATTGTGAGGCTCCCGAGTCACATTAGTCCACAATGACTGAACCGTCGATGGGGGTGACTTCACCCAGAGCCCGCTACTGCAGAAGGGCTGCGGTACTTGGAATCAGAGGTGCCTCCCCTGTAAGCATGGGCCCTGGGGAGTAATTGGAAGCAGCTTGTTCCAAGAGTCATCTGTTAAATCAATAAAATCCAGCAGCAAGCAAACGCACTTGAAAAGCGAGGCTTGAAATGATTGTTGAAGGCAGGAGCGGTGTTGCATTTCACTGGGCAGCTGCAGGTGCATTGCAAAATTCACTGTAACAAATAAATACAGTTCAATTAAATGATGTATTGCTTTTGTAAAATGCTGAAGAACAAGTCGTAGTCAGAGACCTTTCTGGGGGTGCTGGTAATGCCTGGGACTACCACAATTCTTAATACGCTGTTGTACCACAACAGAACATCCTCTTGTCTGTAAACTACACCACTTCTCTGCTGTGTAGGAAATTATTAATATGACCATGTACACCAACTGGACTGTATAAGAGAGTTTGTACTGTGAACTATAACTTCTGCTCAGTGACCTATAAGGGGAAATGTAAAGTCCATGCTGGTGCATTTAGCTCAGCTGTTGCAAAAGCATGTTGCAAGCCAACTTTGCAAAATCTACAGAATAGTAGGATATGGAATAAGAGGTGGTAAGAGTGTGATAAAAGTAATGTTGAGAAACACTGTGCTGAGAGTATGAACACTGCTGAGGGTGTGAACACTGCTGAGGGTATGAACACTGTGCTGAGGGTGTGAACACTGCTGAGAGTATGAGCACTGTGCTGAGGGTATTAACACTGCTGAGGGTATGAACACTGTGCTGAGGGTGTGAACACTGCTGAGAGTATGAGCACTGTGCTGAGGGTGTGAACACTGCTGAGGGTGTGAACACTGCTGAGGGTATGAACACTGTGCTGAGGGTGTGAACACTGCTGAGAGTATGAGCACTGTGCTGAGGGTATTAACACTGCTGAGGGTATGAACACTGTGCTGAGGGTGTGAACACTGCTGAGAGTATGAGCACTGTGCTGAGGGTATTAACACTGTGCTGAGGGTATGAACACTGTGCTGAGGGTGTGAACACTGCTGAGAGTATGAACACTGTGCTGAGGGTGTGAACACTGCTGAGAGTATGAGCACTGTGCTGAGGGTATTAACACTGCTGAGGGTATGAACACTGTGCTGAGGGTGTGAACACTGTTCTGAGGGTACGAACACTGCTGAGGGTGTGAAAACTGTGCTGAGGGTTATGGTTAGGGTTTAGGGTTAGGGTTGTGGTTAGGGTTTAGGGTTAGTGTTAGGGTTGTGGTTAGGGTTTTGGTTAGGGTTTATGGTTAATGTCAGGGTTAGGGTTAGGATTTTGGTTAGGGTTTAGGGTTAGTGTTAGGGTTTTGGTTAGGGTTAGGGTTTTGGTTAGGGTTAGGGTTTAGTGTTAGGGTTTTGGTTAAGGTTAGTGTTAGGGTTGTGGTTAGGGTTAGAGTTGTGGTTAGGGTTAGGGTTAGTGCCAGTGTTGTTTGGTTAGGGTTTATGGTTAATGTCAGGGTTAGGGTTAGAGTTGTGGTTCGGGTTTAGGGTTAGGGTTAGGGTTAGGGTTTAGGGCTAATGTTAGTGTTAGTTTTAGGGTTAGGGTGTGCCCAGTGGTACTCCCGATGGGAAAGTAATATGGCTGATTATCTAACTATTGTTTTGAACCTAGTGACCATTTTTAACATGTCTGATGTTAATCTGTTCTTATGCATTTGTGCATTGAGTCTTGGAATCAATAAATGGAATACAGTTTAACTCATGAGTCTCATTTCTGTCTTAATTACACTTTATTAATTATAATTGATAATGACAATAACTAATCAACATTGTAAATTAAAACCTCTACCTTACATAGAACTAAGTCCTCTATCTTACATATAATGAAATCTCCATACACAGAAATGCTCTACCCCCCTCAGGTAAGAAAGATTTGAAATGCCTCCCCTCCCTGCCCACTTATTTACTCGCTCATAAACTGTGGCACTCATTGTTTGCTGGGCAGCCCTAATGCATTGTGCTATGTCTTGTTTAATGAACAACTGCATGGACTGGGTGCTTGTTTACTGCTCCAAGCCTCGGCTCCTGTAGTTCTGAATCCAGTCCGGTCTGCAAGCGTTGCACTGCACTGTTATTTAAACTCTGTTACTCTTTGGAGATTAGCCCTGCTAGAGGAACCATAGCTATTATGACATAGCGATGATATCATAACCAATGCACACTGTGAATCCATTATGACATTGCCATTAAAAAAGATTGCATTCTGACTTCAATTTCTACCAAAGACAACTGTTAAAACAGCTCTTAATCAAAAGGGTAGATGTCAATGAGCCATGCAAGGCTCTAGAGCCAGCATTAGGACAGCTCTTAATACACGTGATCAGTCCAAATGAGTGTTTCACAAACACGGAGCTGTCACTTTAAACAAGCTCTTGTGTTTCTCAGGGTCCGATAAGCACTCACTGCCCCCCCTATAACAGGTCTGTGGGTGGGGGGGTCAGTACAAAGACTTATCTTTCTCTGTTGGGAGAAGAATTGGGGGCCTCACTGCCATGGCAACGTGTCCGAGAGAAAGCGGTGGGTGTTGCACACTTGGCTAACCTTTCAAGAGATAAACTTGAATTAGTAACCAAGCAACCCCACTCCTGCTCCTAAGCATTGATATTCAGAGTGGGAGTCCAGACAGAGCCTCAGAGAGAGAGGGAAAACAATGAAAGCAGGTCCGCAGGAATCCAGATGCAGCGCTGTGGGTGTGCAAGCAGCTGAGCATTGTGGGACAAAAGTTTGAGCTTTTAGAATGTTAACTGAAGGCTTTTCCAGTACATGCAGAATCTCATCTCCAGCCATGAACCCAAACCTCTGTGTGTTGCTCATTACTAAAGAACAGCGGCACGCATTGACCCATCGTTTACAAATGTTTTATTAAGAAAATGTAACAACAATAACACAAGAGCTCTAGTTTCCACATGTGTCTTGCCATGCCATTTTGTGTTGAATAAAAACAAAAAAAAACATGTTTTCCATAATCACTGAAGCTCAAAAACAGCAGGCCTAAATAAACACTGACAGTCCACTGGATTTCGATTTATTAATTTGAGAATTTAAGGAAAATGTAGTAAATATGACGATACAGTTTTAAGTGGGGGTCTCTGACCGGCATAATAAAGACAACGTTAAAACAAGTTTTTGCATGAAGCCTTTTCTTAACTGACAGGATATCAATGTTTTAAAGGAAACAATAACCCAGCCAGCGGCAAGTACACCTCAATAATAAGAACTGCGGTAATGATTCCTCTCAGGAACTAAATTGGAAACAAAACGACATAACAGGGCTCTACAGTGCGACTAAATCTGGTTGAATATCCAACTAAAAATATGCTTGCTCAAACGTACATTTTAATTTAGACGCACGTGTGCCACTAGAAATTCCTAAAGGTTGACTATACAAAATAAACGTGAATTTTTAATGTTTCTGTTAATCACACATTCAAAACTACAAATCCCCATACCCCGCCAATCTCACTGATTTATTAGTTGCCATGGCTACTCGTTTCCAGTCAAAAGAACAAGTAACAATTATTTTCATGTAACTACAGAAGTTTCAAAAGAAAACAACGATGAACAAAATTCAGATATATCGGTATCTTTACAAGAAATGAGCAATGAAGGTATTATTATTATTATTATTATTATTATTATTATTATTATTATTATTATTATTATTATTATTATTATTATTAATCCGATGCTACCCATGTTTACAGATCTGAAGGGACTAAATGTATATGTATTTAAATATGTAGCACGCACTTTAAATATGAATATATGTCTTTTTTTTTTTTTTAATCGTTACCCAAAAAAGATCCTGGTATATTAACTGGTAATATTGAGGTTAGTTGTGTGTCATTTCTCTTAGTCTTTGAAATATTGAACAGATTCTTCTGTTCTTGTGTAATAGACGTTTATAATGAATAGGTTAGGATGGAGGAAAGGAAAGAACAGACCGTTACAAACTGGCATTACTGGTAGTTACTGTCATGTTAATATAAAGAACTATTAAAGTAAACCTGCTTTTATTATTAACGAAAAACACTACAACTCTCTCCTATAACCACAACATGTCCAGAGAAAAAAACAATTATCTGCACTGTTTAACTATCACACCGTCCTCCGTTCCAACCAACTACAAAAAAGTTCTGCGATCAGGATTGCAAATCATAACGGCACAAGCATGTAGATATTGCAGGTAACATCTCTCCCCTGTGTCTGATGATCCCATTAATAATAAGGGGGACGACTTGGAAGGCAGTGGGGCAGCATGTAGATCTGCTGCTGCTGCTCATCTCATTCAAACAGACCCTTATCCCTGCTCTACTTGCAGCAGCGGGAGGTTATAAACATCAGTTGATAACGTTAAGCTACTAAAGGTGCCTAAAACACAGCTTGCTTACTAGACTACTGGGGGAAAGATTATACCTGTCCATGGGCCAGATCTGTCAAACTCAAGAACTGTCTGTAATTGTGGTGTGGCAGCGAGGAATCTGCACTGGACTTCCTTCTGCTCTCTTCACACCCTTGCTAATTCCTCTCTTTCTGTATGCTCAGTTAACAAGGGCTGCCATGCTTGACTTTGTAAGGTAGGCTGCGAATATCAGGGGGGTGCGGGCTCCGGTACGACCCTCTAGATGATCCCTATGAACAGTTAACAGGGAGTCCCGATGGCCAGGATGGAGGAGGCCCCCTTGGGCTTGTCGAAGAAGATGGAGGAGGACATCTCGGTGGTGCTGAGCTTGCTGTCGGGCCCCTCTCCTGGTGAGGAGTCGGGGCCACAGTCCTCGCAGCAGCAGCAGCAGCAGTCCATGAAGGCTTGTCCCAGAGGCTTGCAGACACACAGCAGCAGCACCGGCGTCACGGACGACTTGAAGAACAGAAAGAAGTGGTCGATGAGGCCGAGCAGCTCGCTGGTGGAGCGGGGCACCTCCCCCGACAGGTAGGCCAGGACGATGTTGGAGATGTTCTCAGGGAGGGTGCAGGCCCCGTAGATGACGGCCAGCCCCACCACGGTGCAGTTGAGCTGGCTGTCGCACTGCGCGTGTTGTTTTTTCGGGGAACCCCTGCCCTCCGGCTTCTTGCCCCCTGGCCCCCGGATCCTGCGGGTGATCAGCTGGCAGGCCAGGGTGAAGAGGATCGGCAGGCAGAAGTAGCAGCCAAAGTACCACCACATGCGGGCATCATGGTAGGTCAGCACCAGGGAGTAGATGGACTCGGGGAGGTTGACGGAGGGCTTCATGGTGCAGGAGTCCACCAACACGCCTGTCAGGGGGGATGGGTCCTGGCTGAGCTGCCACAGGAGCACCTCGGGCACCGCCAAGATCATGGACCCCACCCAGATGACAGCCAGCTTGGCAAAGATGGTCCGGCATGGCTCAATGGGGCGAGACTTGGGCTGGGTGCTGGTGGCGGCGTGGAAGCGGTCTATTCCCAGCGCACACAGACTGAAGGTGGTCACGCCCAGCGAGGTCACCTGGGGAGAGGAAAGGAATCCGGTAGGGAGAGAAAATGTTGTTTTCCACATGCATTTAACACAAACTATTTCTATTCAGCAGCAATAAGAAGAACCTTTTTTTCTTTAGTGTTATAACTTTGCCATGGAGCTGAATAAAGTGAACCCCCTTTCCTGTGTGTGTCGTGTCTTTGCTGAAGCAGTCTGTGCTTGATCGCATCCCCGGTGCTATTTCTCTATTCATTTACTGTGGTCACACTCTTGTGCTGAAATGAAAGTGCTGAGACAGAGCGAGGAGTAAAGCCTCACACAGGAGGAGCTGAAGCCAGGCCTTTCCTTTACTTTCTCAGCATCTACTATGGGATTTTAGGTTGACTGCTTCCAATTGCTTCTTGATTGGGGACCATTTATGTCTCTTTTGCTTTCATTGCAGTCAGAATCCAACCAAGCTGGGAGCACTCGCTACAGAATCAAAGATGAATGCATGCAAACACAATGGACCTCTCACAAGTCTCAAATCTTAATTCAGTTGCAGTTTCACCATTAGAAAACTAGTGATGAGGTAAGATGGGCTGGTTTAGTGCAATATAAAATATCCTAAAATGGAACGAGAACAAGAGCAGTGCTTTTGTGCGCACAATAGAATAGGAAGGGATGTCTGATTCTTAGAGGCACCAATGGCATGTCTATTGCAGGCTGTGACCTTAGCAGCACTCTGCTGTGTTGCACTGTGGAAACTGCCCTGACGGTCCTGTCTGTTTACATGCCCCTTTATAAGCCTAAAATTAATGTTCCTGCTCTTCTTGTAGCAGAAGGGTTTTATACAGGAGACGCTGAAGCTAAACACAGGTAGGGGAATGACTTTAACTGCACATGGAAACATGCACTCCTTCAGAAAAAAAGTGTGTGTGCGTGTGTGTCTGCATCAGCTATGGCCACAGTTTTGTAGCTGTATGCATGCATGCTGTGCACAGATAGTTCAGCTCACTCACCTCCAGGTAAGGCACAATCCTGCACGACGCATCTCCCAGGGGCCTGGTTTTGGTGAGCTCGTTGAAGATCACCACCGGCAGGCAGAAGAACAGGACCACGAAGTCCCAGAACGCCAGGCTGGCGAGGATGGAGTTCCAGGCGCTCTTCAAGTAGTAGTTATGCCAGACGATGCACATCACAGACAGGTTCCCGATGATCCCGATGGCGAAGACAATCAGCGAGAGGAGCATCACCGCGTAGGCGCTGTACGAGCTCTCTGTGACGGGGTACAGCGGGTTGTGAATGTGGGTCCGCTTCCTCTTCGTGGAGCTCCCGTTCGCGTTGTCGGGTGCGTCAGCCTTGGCTTTGGAAAGGTCTAACGGTTCCTCGTTACCTGTGGGCTGGCTGGTATGAGGAATCAACAAAGCCTGGTTAGGCGTGGTGAAGTAGTTCGTCGTGTCGATGGGTCGGGGGTACCGCAGGGGACCTCGTTGCCCCCCACCCTCACTAAGTTTGTCAGCATTTGCCCCTCGGGGGTGTCTTCTGACAATCATGTTCTCTTTTAACTGAAGGCGATTCCCGTCTTCCAAGCGCCTTGTTTCGGCTTCAGCATCGGCATTTAAAACAGGTTCTGGTCCAACGGCGTTTAATTGTTCAGGCGAGCTCAGAAACGCACCTGCAAACTTGCCTCGTTGTGGTCTTACCGCTGCCTCTTCATCTGTGTGCCTAAATATCCTTGCATCGAGATGTTTGCCTTTCGATGGAATATACGTGGGTTCCAGCCCTGTAATCGACAACACCAGTAACACCGCTAAGCTTTTAAACATGTTTTTTTTTTTTTTTTTTTTTACTTATAAACTCCAACCTAAGAGAGTTGGGTTTTTTTTAAACACCATGCAACTAAATGTTTTGATCAAAACCAAAAACACAAATCCAGTATATATTTCTTTCTTGGCTTTAGTTTAGCTGATTGCCCACCCTCCTCCTCCTTCTGCACCGCAGAGTAACTGGGCTGTGTCTGCTGCTCCCTAGAAACCAAGTTCGCTTCACTGCTCCCTGTCACTCCTGCAAAACCAAGCAACCAAAGCGCTGCTTCTTTTGGGAAAAGTGACAGGACATTTAGGCCACCTTGTGGACATTAATAGGAATTACATTGGCATTCAGCCAGACTTTTTCTCTTTCTTTCTTTCTTTCTTTCTTTCTTTTTCTTTTTCTTTCTTTCTTTCTTTCTTTGTGGTATGTTTCAGTTGATTGTATCAAATGAAAATAGCATCAGTAGTACATATTTAAAGAGTCTAATAATTCTATTATTATTATTATTATTATTATTATTATTATTATTATTATTATTATTATTATTATTATTATTATTATTATTATTATTATTGTTCATATAGGAGGCTGTGTAGTCCAGTGGTTAAAGAGAAGGGCTTGTAACCAGGAGGTCCCCGCTTCAAATCCCAGCTCACTCGCTGTGTGACCCTGAGCAAGTCACCTGTGCTCCGTCTTTGGGGTGAGACAGTGTTGTAAGTGACTCTGCAGCTGATGCATAGTTCACACGCCCTAGTCTTGTATCTTGTAAAGTGCTTTGTGATGGTGGTCCACTATGAAAGGCGCTATATAAACATTATTATTATAGTAATAGTACCATTATAGATAACCTTGAGATGAAGCTAAATATGACAGCACAGTATTTCTGTTTATAGTTGTTATAACTTATAAAGCATGTCTGTACTGTGAATATGTTAATACAGAGCTTCTTGTAGTCTAATATGAACAGGGAGCATGGGTGCATTCACTGCCAAATGAAAACTACTCTCTCTGTCTCTCTGGCTCTCTGGGTTTTTCTGGCTGCTAAGAGCAATCTTACAGAATGCTACCCTGTGTCCAGAGTTGTGTGCAGGTTGTTTGTATTATCTCTAAGACAGCTACCAGGAGATATACTCAATTAGACGACAGGCAAGAGGACTGATTTCATCTTATTGCAGTTTCCTGAACAAATATTTAAAATAATAAATCAGCTACTAAATAAGCAAACAAGCTACATAAATAAATACGAAGGGATAATGTAAGCAAGCGGATAATAGTGCTAATATTTACAAGAAAGGCATTTCTAAAGTGTGTGTCTCCAGTGCTGAGGAAAGCTCCCGGTTGTGTAGCAGTGGGCTTTCTCAAGCAGTCAGAAGGAAGCTGAGCTCAGGCATAGTGTTTCAGTACCTCTGCTATATTCAGAGTGACTGGGATAAAAATAGAAACAGGTGTGCTTCATGAGAACAATTTGCCAAAGATAGAATTTCCCTTTCAGAATGGAATGACCTGATTGTGCCTTCAAGCTGTGGAGAGCTATTATCAGATTTTCTAAAGATTTACTACTAAAAATAAAGTGGTGCCCTAGGGATCCAAGCTGCGCGTGCTTTAACATTCTCAGTGTTATTCTAAAAATCCCAGAGTGACACAGAGATTCCCCTGCCGCTGTGCTGTCAATGGGACCCCTTGTGACGTTTGTAGTGTAATTGCAGCAGAACAGGATTTGGGATCATGAACATGAATAAGAAAGTTTACAAACGAGAGGAGGCCATTTGGCCCATCTTGCTCGTTTGGTTGTTAGTAGCTTATTGATCCCAGAATCTCATCAAGTAGCTTCTTGAAGGATCCCAGGGTGTCAGCTTCAACAACATTACTGGGGAGTTGATTCCAGACCCTCACGATTCTCTGTGTAAAAAAGTGCCTCCTATTTTCTGTTCTGAATGCCCCTTTGTCTAATCTCCATTTGTGACCCCTGGTCCTTGTTTCTTTTTTCAGGTCGAAAAAGTCCCTTGGGTCGACATTGTCAGAGATGCCTCTCGTTGTGTGATTAACCCTTTATTCTTCAATCCGGCCAGCAGCCTGTTTCAGTGAATGGGATTGAGCGCTGCTTAGTGCTTTTGGCTTGACTTTAATAAAAGTAGCAGCTTCTCAGAGCTCTGAATAGCTTCTTCTATCAGCACAGGGCACCCACGATTGCTTTGTATTGCATTTAGACACCCAGCTGACACTTTGTCTCTGGAGGCACACACTGGCTGTCTGTGTGACCGTCCTCTCTGCTGCTGCTTCCTCATTCTTCGAAAATGAAGCTCAGGGGTCTGAGGGAATGCTAATCAAATGCTAATCAATCTTCCCTCCTGCTGATTGCAACACTGAGCCTTTGAAAAAGTGCTATTGAAAAGTGCAGTGGCTCAGAAAAATATTATAGCAACTTGCTCAACAGTACTTTATATACAGAGAGAGAGAGAGAGAGAGAGAGAGAGAGAGAGAGAGTGAGCGAGCGAGCATTGCATGGGGAGAAGGGCCCTCTAGTCTGAAGAGGTGAACCCTGCCTTCCTGTGCCTGTGGTTCCCATGCTGTAGCACGGTTCGAGGGGCTGGGCCCACTGCAGCTTGCTGTCTCTCTGTGAGCTCAGAGTCCTGGATCCACATGGTAATGGCTTCCATTCACACAACAAAAAGAAGGAAACAACAAAAAAGGAAACTCTCCCAGTGACCTAAAATTACTCTCACCAGGGACTGGGTGCCAGACTCTTAAAAAATTTACCAACAGGTTACCACCTTTTTTTTCTAAACAGAAAACTAAATGTGGAATGTTAAAAAGCTTCATATAAATAGCCCAGGAGGTTCATTCATGCACTCCTGTTTAAAAGCTAGTTCTGTAACATCAGCAGTTTCGATTTTTCACTTTGCAAAAGAATGATGCAAACTTAGCAGGTGGTCAATGCTTTATTATGTGTAACCGTTCCTGAAGTTCATGGCAAGTGCCACAAGGGGGCACTACAAGACCAAGATGACATTCCCAATAGAGACTGTCGCAGAACTGGTACATTTTTCTTAATGTGAGAGAAACGGTGGTTGGGTTAATTTCAGAGTACAGTGAATATGATACAAGAGCCATCCCTGCCAGTCCGTGTTATCACTTAAGATTTGTAAGTTAGTGGCTTAAACAGCAGGAAGAGAACTGACGAGTCATGTGTCAAACTGTGAAGTATGAATTATACCTTGTTAGCCTGAACACATTGACTCCTAGCACTGTAACATTATTCCTGAACACATTGACTCCTAGCACTGTAACAGAATTCCTGAACACACTGACTCCTAGCACTGTAACAGAATTCCTGAGCACATTGACTCCTAGCGCTGTAACAGAATTCCTGAGCCATTAACTCCTAGCACTATAACAGAATTCCTGAACACATTGACTCCTAGCACTGTAACAGAATTCCTGACCCATTGACTCCTAGCACTGTAACAGAATTCCTGAACACATTGACTCCTAGCACTGTAACAGAATTCCTGAACACACTGACTCCTAGCACTGTAACAGAATTCCTGAGCACATTGACTCCTAGCGCTGTAACAGAATTCCTGAGCCATTAACTCCTAGCACTATAACAGAATTCCTGAACACATTGACTCCTAGCACTGTAACAGAATTCCTGACCCATTGACTCCTAGCACTGTAACAGAATTCCTGAACACATTGACTCCTAGCACTGTAACAGAATTCCTGAACACACTGACTCCTAGCACTGTAACAGAATTCCTGAGCACATTGACTCCTAGCGCTGTAACAGAATTCCTGAGCCATTAACTCCTAGCACTATAACAGAATTCCTGAACACATTGACTCCTAGCACTGTAACAGAATTCCTGACCCATTGACTCCTAGCACTGTAACAGAATTCCTGAACACATTGACTCCTAGCACTGTAACAGAATTCCTGACCCATTGACTCCTAGCACTGTAACAGAATTCCTGACCCATTAACTCCTAGCACTGTAACAGAATTCCTGAACACATTGAATCCTAGCACTGTAACAGAATTCCTGACCCATTGACTCCTAGCACTGTAACAGAATTCCTGAACACATTGAATCCTAGCACTGTAATAGAATTCCTGACCCATTGACTCCTAACACTGTAACAAAATTCCTGACCCATTGACTCCTAGCACTGTAACAGAATTCTTGACCCATTGACTCCTAACACTGTAACAGAATTCCTGAACACACTGACTCCTAACACTGTAACAGAATTCCTGACCCATTGACTCCTAACCCTGTAACAGAATTCCTGACCCATTGACTCCTAGCACTGTAACAGAATTCCTGACCTAAGCTCAAGCTACTATGCAATAGGAGGCTGAGAGGATTACTGTGGCAGGAGATGAGACTCGTGTATATGCAGCTCACAGCATACTGTATGAGATGAGACTTGTGTATATGCAGCTCACAGCATACTGTATGAGATGAGACTCGTGTATATGCAGCTCACAGCATACTGTATGAGATGAGACTCGTGTATATGCAGCTCACAGCATACTGTATGACCTCATTTTTGATTCCAAAGTACTGCACTGTTTCTGTTAAATAATCAATTTAAAAACAGACTCCATAACCGCTTGTTACCATGGTGCAGCAGAGAAGACAAACTAGCTGGCAGTCGCACCTCTGCCCTGCCCTGCCCCCTCCCCGTGCTGGGTCAGTGTGAAGCCCTCCGCTCGGAGAGACATGGTTACACTGATCAGACGGCAGTAGCAGCACTAATGTTTTCTGAGACATGCATTGGGCCAGTATTATTTTAACTGTTTGCTTTAATATGTATGGCAACATGTTTTGCTATCATATACAGTAGGTTATAATAAAATAAATTAAAATAAATAAGTAAAAATAAACCTTCTGACTGCTTTAAAGAGCTTTTGGCATTTTTCATTAAGAACCTGTCAAGTAAACAACAGATCTAATGCCTGTGGAATGCTGTTTATCTGAGTGGAATTTTCTAACAAATACACCTTACACTTTGTTTCCCTTGAACTGAATAGCTATTGTTCCCTCTTCCCGCTAGTGGCTGAACCAGTGTGACCAGGTTGTTGAATCATATGATGCATTTCACTCTGAGTGATACTGGTTATTTAACACCAGCAGGGCTCACCGCGCTCCTGTTTCCACTCCTACGGCAAGGTCATTGCAGTCGCTCGTCCGCTGCTATTTTCTATAGGCAGCAGTGCTGCAGTCGAGTCGGAACTTTCATAATAGGCAAACTGAGTCACATGACTGGCTCCTCTTGCTGCAATGCAAGGAGCAATAGCAACATCTTCTATTGCAAACTACTTCTTTAAGAAGGTTCAGATTGCTGATGAAGACGACAGCAACTGTGGACCCAAACCCGAATGAAGCCCCTGACACACACAAGCACACGCACACGCACCCCCCCCCCCCCCCGAAATGTTTCTCACACCTGTGTTACATCACCGTTATTATCTTATTTAGGAGTTTCAGCGCCACAGTTGCTCGTTGCCACTGTATCGTATGACACACTGCTGCTCGGATTCTGCCGCGGAGGAGCCCGGCTCTTTCGCAATGTGATTAAGACGCTTGCTTGGGGTGGCTGCTTCACCGCTTCACGCCCAGCCTACACCCTCTACACCTGCCAGAAAATTTAATTAAATCAGTCACATCGGCATGTCATTACTAATCAAAAACCTCACCTGATTAATAGATTCATATATTAATAGATTATTTGATAGCTCACTCCATGTATGCAAAAACAAACACATAAAGCATTACTATACAACAGCACTGAAGTTAGTCACTTTGTATCACTGTGAGCTGAAGCTTATCTCTGCTATTAAAACTAAAGGCAGAAATCTTACACCTGCCAGATATAAACTCTAGTACTTAGCTTTACTGTACATGTGAAGGAATGAGCATGCAAACTATATACAACTATTCCTGTTTCTATAGCATCACAAGGATCCCACTTCACACACACACAATGAACAATGAAAACATTCAGTTAAAACGGTTGAATACAGAATCCAATAAGACTGACATTGCAGATGTGGTTTTAATCATAAAAAAAGCTAGCTTGTAGTAACAGAACAATTACACTTAAAAGAGTCTATATACCAGCTTGTGCTATTCTGTTATATCACTTTCCAACAACTAACCCATCCCTAACTCCCCATTGCGTGGAACCAGGTTTCAGTTTAAGCCTAATGCTTGATATTGAGGTTTGCTTTAGCACACATTGGTTTCACATTAGTGCACAGGTGGACTTTCCTCCATGACAGACGTTTGGATTCTGAGCTGTGTCTGGGATGCTACCATTATTTATAGGCCCTATCACTCAGTCTTGTAGAGATGCCATCATTATTGCCAGCCGATGCCCAGCACACTAACCCCTCTGTGGGGCCGCTGCGGTAGGGTTCCCCTTGCAATGTAACAGGCACAGAGCGTCCTCATGCCGTGCTGTGGAGTCAAGCTGAGCAGCAGCTGGGCAGGGAGGGGTCCATGCAGCTGCAAACAGCACTCTCGTCTTCAGCTGAGCTCTTCTGGGTTGTTCAGGACAGGGCTGTGAACACAAAGCTCCCAAGTAGGACGGAGCAGTCCTGACAGCATCCCCAGGTCAATAGGACAGTGCTTTGAACCTGACAGATAAACAAAGAAATACAATTGACATTATACAGTATTGAAATGACAATTATACTTGGGATACCAATGGAACTATCTCTATGTGATGATACACACAGTGCAGTGAGAATGTATTGACAGCTTCGTACACAATGCTATCTGTTGAATTAGATCCAGTCAGTGACAGTAACGAAGCAGTGAAAACCGGTCTCATCTTGACATAAAGCAACTTGATTCCTCTGCTGCCTCTTTCACTAGCTGGGCAACCTATTGTGCAAAGCACAGATTCAACAGGGTTACTGCATGTCTGCTTTGAGGGAACTGGAATGGAGCTCCCAGAAACCACACAGCTAAAGCCATTCCCACATGTTAATGCAGTACCCAACACAGAGACACCATGGACTGCCTCAGAGCTCCAGACACAGAGACACCATGGACTGCCTCAGAGCTCCAGACACAGAGACACCATGGACTGCCTCAGAGCTCCAGACACAGAGACACCATGGACTGCCTCAGAGCTCCAGACACAGAGACACCATGGACTGCCTCAGAGCTCCAGACACAGAGACACCATGGACTGCCTCAGAGCTCCAGACACAGAGACACCATGGACTGCCTCAGAGCTCCAGACACAGAGACACCATGGACTGCCTCAGAGCTCCAGACACAGAGACACCAGGGACTGCCTCAGAGCTCCAGACACAGAGACACCATGGACTGCCTCAGAGCTCCAGACACAGAGACACCATGGACTGCCTCAGAGCTCCAGACACAGAGACACCATGGACTGCCTCAGAGCTTGTAGATGAAGCTTTGTTGTGCTTGGTGAAAATGATACTGTATTAGCTGTCAGCCTTGTGAATAAACTCTTTTAATATGACGAACTTTGAGTCATTTCCTCTAACCCTTTACTAAACATGCGAGGCTCATTTTGAACTCTTCTTAATTAACTCCCTTATTCATTCGTTCATCTTCTCGGATTTGGATTCACTCATTCACGTTATCAGTTGTTAACACACTAAAAGAGATTCCAAAGAAGCTGCTTCAAAAGCCCTTGGCTCCTTTACAATAAAAACAAAGGGTAGCTATTGGCTCCAAGTGCCTGGTAACAGTTCTGCTGCATCGATCCACAAACAAGCCACTGTAAACCACAAAGCACGTATCTATGGAAGCACAGCAGTGATCACTGTCACAGTCCAGTCCAGACACAACACACAAGGGATTAAATCCCATTCTCTTTGGTCTGGTTTCAAGCAAGGCATCATATGCTGGTGCTATGAAATGAATTAACTTAATCCTTTTTACAGTTAGCAGGTAATGTTTCCACTACTAGACAATTGCATGAGGCATAGCACACCGTCTCTTCTTTCACCCAGACTGTACCAGGTGATACAGAGGGAACTCTCTGCACAGTGTGCTAAATGAATGAGTGGGATCATGAAAATACAGAAAGAGGAATAAATCACCGGTCAAACATTGCAATAGCCTTTACAGAGCAGGTCTCCTCAGCAGCTGCACTTCAGCTGGGACTGCTGTCTCTGGAACGCAGGGTATCACAGTTCTGCAGAGTCCTGCTGTTCTCTGGGTTTAATTTCATGGCACCTATAATTAGACATGTCTGTGCATGCTCTACTACCTCTCATCAATTATTCATAGTGTTTGTTTGTGAGAAAGCACCAGGTCTGATCCACTTTTATTAGTAGTATTATAGTATCTGTTTTCAGTCAGACATGATGTAAGCATGGTAAAGCGTGTTAAAACGTGGGTAACCATGGTAGAGCATGGTATGAATCATGCACATTAGTACGTGCATCTCAAGGCCAGGTCAATGCTATACATGGGAACTTGCTCTATGTGGGTTTTCTGGTGAAATACAGGAATTGAATGGCGAGAGTGGTTCCTCTTCCCTGCTTCAGGTACAGCAGCAAAAATAATGTGCAAGGAATAACCCTCCATTATTAAAGGGATATGGAGTTGTCCATCACAAATGAAATAATAAAATGCACCTGATACATTGCTTGTATGGAAAATGTTTCCTTGATGAATGTGCACAATGCTCCAATAAAATAACTGGCACGGGATAGGACTGTGGCAGACAGGAGCACCCTTGCCAGCTACACTGCTTCAGATACACTCAGGGTAACAAGAGGGCTTGCAGGACTAAATGCAAAAGCAAACACACATAGCGACCTCAAAACAAGGAGGGCAGGGTGCTGACCAAAGCCTCCTTGCATATATGTCGCTGCAGCTGCAAAACTCACGTGAGCATGCTTTTACATACCAGTGGAAATGCAAGCCATGATGAGAGCATCGCTGGTGCCGGGCACAGCGAAGAGTGAGATGCTTGGCATGTGAACAGCACAAGGAGGCTGAGAACGCCTCTGCTCCTCCCGAGCTCCTTATCACATGACCAGCAGCAGATACATAAACAATTACTTGGCACAGGCGTGAGTTTTGCCATGTGATGTTGTTTTGTTACAGCACGTTAGCATTCTTCTCTCTGCCAGTTTGTTCTAGTCGTGTTTGAAGGGAGAATGGTTTGAAATCATGAGTAATATTCTCTATATGCTATTCAAAGTGTGGCTGGTCCGAGAGCATTTCGTTTACAGCAGTAATTAGAAAAACT
This sequence comes from Polyodon spathula, assembly GCF_017654505.1. Taxonomy (NCBI): domain Eukaryota; kingdom Metazoa; phylum Chordata; class Actinopteri; order Acipenseriformes; family Polyodontidae; genus Polyodon; species Polyodon spathula. The sequence continues at coordinate 2,516,411 of NC_054572.1, read as the reverse complement.
GCTCGTAAGAGTCTGACTCACTCAATTTTACGCAGCGTTAAGAAGAACAGATGGAAATGCTGGAGTACACTTCACACATTGACATGTGTTAGACAAAAGTGTATTTCTATCAGTCTCTATGAGGGCCAGTTACTTTGTCACACAGACCTATGACAAGAAGCAGAGATGCAGGCAGTTAAGCCCATAAAGAACTGGGTTTGGAAACGTCTGGCACTCCGGGTTTTGAGTCCTGGTGTAACCAGACACTGCATGCATCTTATGAAGGTGATTCAGGACACTGGAGATGGGGTCTCAGGTATCACTTGCTAACAATGCTCTGTCAAAGGCAGGGTGGGACACTGGTGCTCAGCTTAACCCTGATAAACTCACAGGGAAACAGGAGCAAGCACAAAGAAAAGCACAAACCTATTTAAAGCACTGCTGCCTATGCAGGAATGTGTTGAACAGCCCCTGAGGGGAGAGGATTACATTAGTTCAGGCATTGTTCAAAAGTGAGAGAAGCCTGGAGGATTGTTTTCAAGGGAGCTGCTTGTTTCTCACTTAGAACTTGAACTGTGAGTTTCTGTTTGCTTGTTCTAACACTGGTACCTGTCCACTGTAACCTATCTCACAGAATCAATCTATCATCAGCCTTTACACTTTTCATGCAGTCTTTGTGTGCTCTTTGCCAATTCTGTTTCTATTTTCAATTACCTTCCCAAATCCCTTTGTCCTTTTATAGTTTACTGACTAACTACCCAACTAGCTCTAAGACTACCTAACTAACAAACTGTCTAACTAAATAACTACCAAACTGAACAACTAACAAACTGTCTGGCTAAATAACTACCTAACTGACTGATAAAACATTATCATGATTACATTTCAAATTTTTATTCACGTGTCCTGGGACATGATTCAGCAGGAGAATAAAAGCAACACAAATCACTATGTAACACAATTTTTGTTCCTGGGTAGTAAGTGTTATTTCCTAATTGCTTATGCCTCAAAAGTATAGAAAATGGCTATTATTCCCCACAGACTTTGCTTTTGTGAACAGGACAGTGATATTTTGAAATATCACTATTTCCAATGGGAAAACGGGCAAATGTGTGTCTTTTCGTTCACATAAAAAAACAACAAATGAATCCAAATTAACATGTATTTATACTAAAGTAATACAAAAATGACTACAAAAGATTTAGAAGTGAGTAGTTTTTCGAGATTTACAATTGTACTGTATTTACTTTAGTATAAATACATGTTAATTTGGATTCATATGTTGTTTTTTTCTGACTTTATGTGAACGAAAAGACACACATTTGCCCGTTTTCCCATTGGAAATAGTGATATTTCAAAATGTCACTGTCCTGGTCACAAAAGCAAAGTCTGTGGGGAATAATAGCCATTTTCTATACTTTTGAGGCATAAGCAATTAGGAAATAACACTTACTACCCAGGAACAAAAAAAAAAAAAAAATGTGTTACACAGTGTTATTCAGTTCTTCTCTGCTGATAATCCTCCCACGTCTATGAGCGTCTTTTATTTTTTTAATGTTATTTCCCTTTATTAGGTGTTTATTAACAAAACAAATTTACAAAAAGAGGCAGTATTAAGAACAGCATACGAACCACATAATATTGTAAAAATTGTACTCAAATACATCATTTTATCATGAGCGGTACAAGAGAAAATTTAAAATAAAACAAATACAACAACCATAAATGAACACAGGGGGATAAGAACTGCAAGAATTATTAGAGAAGCTGTCACTATTTAGCAGTTTTTTTGTAGAGAAGAATGAAAAGAGTTCAGATCGATACAAAACAAGCTGCAATTAGGTTTGCATTTTAAAACTTAACCTTATGAATGTGGTATTTTCCCAATAAACCCAGACGCTTAACAGCCCCGTTGATACTACTTTTACCATTGTAGGACCATGCGTTTTAACTATTTTGACGAAGCTGCTACTGTGAGGGTCTGTGAACTGGTTGGCTGCAAGGGGACTTCACACCAGGAACAGAAACCAAAACAAGGAATGGGGGGGAACACTGAGACGCTACAGCGCTCAACTTTTTATTAAACAAACAAAAGCAAGCAGCTTTACAAAACACAAAAACAAAAAGCACAAGAGCCAAAACAAACAGATACCAGAACGGGTGTAAACAAGTATGTATAATACGAATAGCAATTGTTTCGTTACCAAGGTAACTCAGTTTACTCTTGTCCCATTTTGCCTCTGACACGCTCTCCCTTGCAGCCAAACTGCATGACTGTCCATTAGTTAACATTCAGTAGCTAACAGTCACGCACTCTCACGAGGTCATTAAAATAGAAAACAATAACATACATAGTAAAACAAATAACACAGCTTTTCAACGTCATATAATGAATAAACCATAACAATAACTAATAATAATAAACAAATATATACAAAGGGTTGTTTGCTAAAACTGCAGCAGTTCAGATAATCCGCCCATCCATCGATTATCATTAACCGCGTAATCCTTTACAGGGTTGCGGTGAGCTGGAGCCTAACCCGGCAGAAACAGGGCGCAAGGCAGGACTACACCCTGGACAGGACGCCAGTCAATCGCAGGGCACACACACACACACACACACACTCACACACACACACACACACACACACACACACACACACACACACACACACACACACACACGGAGGGTAATTTAAAGTGGCCAATCAACCTGAACAGCATGTCTTGACTTGTTGGACTGTGGGAGGAAACCGGCGTACCCGGAGAAAACCCACGCGAACACGGGGAGATTATCCAAAAGAGTCATCTAAAATGTCTCCTTATTCTAGTGTGTTACAGGGAGGAGACTGGGCTGAACTAGTGCCCCTGCACACTAGTGTCATACTCTTAAACCAAAGCATTTCCAGAGTGCTTACAGTAGAACAGCAAACTGACTGCACAGTGACCTCTGTGCAGCAGAGCCCATCCCTGCTCCAAAGTGTACAGTGCAGGTTTGCACTCCCAGCACGAAACCCATTGCAGCTGAACACAGGTGAATTGGATTTTTATTTGATGGCCATCTGTTCAATCACCCTGTCTATATACCTGCCATAGAAAGTGCATCAGTTTGCTGTAAACAGCTGGCAAACGCAGAGCAAACGCAGATAAGGTAGCTCAGGATACCAGCTGATAACCTGCCATGCTTCAGACAACAATGCTATTAGCCCAGACAAAAAGAAAAGACTGACACTTTGTGCATAAAAGACAATTATATATTAATAAAGTGGCAAGTTTTACTGACCATGACAAGGTATGCTTTTGTCTGGAGGTATTTGAACATTTAAAAGGTTGTGATTTGGGGCTGTACTCTTGTGGTTCACTGAAAAACAAAACAAGCTTTTCGATAACAAATGTCACTGGGATGTTCTGCTGTTTGTCTGCTCTCTCCCTCCCACTACACAGTTACAGCAAAATTACTGTGTATTATAGTAGTTACTTAGTAAATAGTTGTACACATTATGTCCATTGTAACTATGCATAATAACATGGCAAGTATGTGTAAGTGCACATGTATTTACTACGTAACTACTATGTAAATCCACAGTAATTAGAGACACTTCGTGTAAAGTGTCACCTATTTCAAAATATTTTTTATTTTTAGTGATGCATGTTGTCCCAGATTAAAAATACTCAAATAAGTGTAATAAATTCAATGACAAATGTTTAGACTAGAAATCTTTTTCAATGTCTTCAATTAAAAGAAAATAAAATTCAAGATTGGGCCCGACTTAGTATAAACATGACAGCGTTAGCGAAGCTCCGCGCTAGCACACGAAAACGGGATTTAGGAGTCTTGTCTCCTGCGTGGGCTAACGCACATCATGTAGCGAATCAAGCGCCCAGCCAATCAGAGCACAGAGGAGGGAGTAAGGGTACAATCAATAATGATTCCGCATTCCTGTTAAGAGCACCTGTGCATCTACGATAGCGAACAGGAGGCATTTTGAAACCCCCAAAAAAGAAGAAAGGAGACAAAATGAGGAGGGTGACCAAGCCCCTCAAGCAAGGCTACAATTTTTTTTAGCAGCCTGAAGATGGAGAGTGAATACTTACAAAATAAAACAAGTAATCTATAAGGCTTTGTCTGGCCTGCCTGGCACTTACTGCATCTGCAGCTCCCACCACTGGGGCTTTAAGATCAGCATCAGTCTGTTGTTACTCGATACACAGCCCGAGTGTAATGGCAGTGATACTGCTGTGTAATTACAGTGTAATTAGAGACATTTCCGGTTGGTTTCACAGATCTACATTAGCGCTAATCATGGACTACCTATTGTTATTTTAGGTGAAGTAATCCAAGATTTGTGCTAATCAGATGAAACCAGCCGTATACTGTATGTACATTGGTACCAAAATCACTTCAATGATTTTCTGATTAAAAGTTTGTCACCTTCACAAAACCAAAAACCTGGAATTCTACTTGAGCTTGTACCTGACCTATATACCTTGTAGAGCCAAGACACTCATTTTCATGTCACTGAGTGTCATTCAAGGCAATACACTCAAAGTCTTGCTTAATCAGTACCTTTTATACAATGTCATCTCTCTCAGCTCACTGCTGTGATTTGGTAAACACTTTTGTTGCCAGGTGTCATTCTCAGGTAATGCAAATGACAATTCATCTCTAGAAAACATTTGCACGCTCCGTGATTTCCAATGCTTTATACAATATCGGCACAAAAACAGAGAAAGATGTGCCACGAGGACATAAAAAAGTAACAATAACAAAACAAAAACAAACAACAAAAAAAACAGTTTGAAATTTCCAAAGATCTGTAATGCAGATGTGTCATGTCGAAGTCAGCCTAGGCAGCAGGATAGAGAGAGGAAGCTCCAAGGGTTTAGAAAAACAACAGCAGCTTTTTTATATTATCACATTAAACTACATCAAGGAAGAAAAGAAAGCGTCTCCTCCAAGCCCTTCACCTTCCAGCTTGAGATTCTTCAGGGAGAAAGTAAAGATTAAACACTGCTTTAGGCAACGTGGGGAGGTGGTCGTGTGAAAGCTGTGCTTCGTGATCACCTAGAGATTGTTAAATATCACCCTTGGCTCATCAGACAGCTTCACGACGAGAGAGACGCGTGATTGAATGACGAAGCAGCCTTGAGAGATAAGAACTTTACAGATAACAGCATTCTAGAGAAATGAAACTGAACACAGAAACAGAACAGCATCATGACAACAAGTAAACAAGGAATGCAGCTGATGGAAATGAATGATAATTTGGCCGGTTTTTGCCAATGGATTTTAAAGCTCTCATTTAGCTTTATACAGCCACCTAGTGAAAGCCAAGGGAAGTGCATTCAACACTGGCATGTGAGACATATTAAATGAAGCCATCGCTGCCAACTAGAGGCTTGTGAACAGAGGACAATAAAGGGTTAATCACGAGCATGTCTGATTTTCTCAGGGTAGCATTATTATTATTATTATTATTATTATTATTATTATTATTATTATTATTAGTGTAAGAAAATGGAAGCCGTGTCTTTTAAAGAATACTTTCCCCCTAAAGCTTGTGTATAGCCTAATGTGGCCGTGTCCAGCTCACACAGACTTTGACCTCATTTGCATAGCTATGACACGGAGGGGTTTTCCCTGGATTTTCCTGGGCAGACAGACAGGGCACTAAAACACTTTATGCAAACAAAACGGGAGTTAAAACTGCCTGTTCACAGAGGATATTTTAAGGTCCCTATCAGATCGCCAAGGCTCTGCTTTGCAATCTCCAGAATGGAAGATCACTGTTAGTCTTGTGTCCCTGTGACAGAAAAAGAATGAATCTTGGTTATAAATCTCCCTCCCGACCTGTGAGGGCGCTGTGTAAAGGGACAATTCATTTCAAAGAAAGGTGGAAGGCGGCCATCTAGAAAGGGGGCGGCGCCATGGTACACCAAGTCATCGACCCAGAAGGGAAGCGATGTGGCAAGCGTGGATTGGAGGAAAAACGGTTGCACTTGCTAACCAAGGGGGCGTGGCTGACGGTACAAAAGGGGAGGTGGCGAAATGATCTGTTCCTTTTTTATGGTTGCGAGTGTTTGTTTGTTTTGTCGTGTCTAATTGTACTTGTTTGTTCTTATTGGGTGGCTAACATGTACCGGGAGCTGTCTCTTAAGCTCCCGCAGGAGCTTCTCTGGTATCTCAACTAGCAGTTTTAACAAACGAACCCCCTTCTTCTCTCCTCTTGTCATCCATGCATGGCAATATGCAAGAAGCAATACAAATCTGCAGAACAATACTGGAAGATATGTATGAGAACACAGCTGGACACGAGCAGCACACAGCACTGCAACACTTCAGCTGTTCCGTTTTTCATCGTGTCTCACAGTCGTTTAACCTAATGTAGTTCCCTGTGCTTGACCATGCTTTCATTGTGCTTCGCTATACTTTTACAAGTTTGTCCATTATAACGTTAGTTGTACATGTGCTATATTGAGTAAGAGGCCTTCATAGTTCAATATGTTCCATATTGAATGTTTTTTAATTGTGTTTATCAGATAGCTAAAAAATGAGGTGGGGTTACTGTTTCATGATTCACATTTTTTGCTGTAACTGAAGACAATTTCACCAGGTGGCAAGATGCACGGTCCAGCAAACCCTGGTAGAATATGTGTTCATTGAGAGCACAGCAGAGGCACACTGCTCCTCAGAAACACAGATCAGTCCCGGAGCTGCCCTTGAGCAACATCAGATAACAACCGCCTGGCAATAAGCAAGCATGCAGTCACGCAGGGACCACCCTGATAACCCTGGGTATAGAACCCGGGGGGAGGGATGGTCTCCTTGCCAAGTGCAATTCAAGTTTGAGTGTTTATCAGCTAAACAGGATGTCGGGTGGTTCGTGGGGTTTTCTGAACCGGTTCCTAGTTGGAATGTTCGCGGATGCTGACTTATGTGGCGTAACAGGCATCTGGAAGTTCGGAGGTGTTGTTACATTTCATTGCACTTTTATCATGGAAATGAACAAACAGCACTTTATTCCAGATACTGCAGATGACGTCAGAGCCACCTGGTTGTATAAAATAAATATATTCCACAGGCAAGAGGCAAAGTGCAGATGATAAGAGCTCTAAACCCTCGTAGAAATGGTATTTCATGCAGACCCCTTCACCAGGGCTGCTTATGATACTGAAATCCATAGCATTTCAGCTAGAGACCCCACTATAGCGGTTTTGTGAGTTTCTCTGGAAATAGTAGAAGTAAACTTGTCTTCAAAAACGTTAATTTAATTGCTGTGAGACTTTGGTCATCTTGGGCTGGGCAGAAACTACAGTTCATATCCCTTTCACAACTTCAGTGACGCAGAGTAGGACTATATGATGTGATAATATTTATTTACTGAAAATCCTTAGCATGTACCATATTGATTCTGTTAAACAACTAGTGCTAGAAACAGTTTCTGGTGCCGGACCCACCCAATGAAACAGCTCATTTAGAAGGGACGACACTTTGTAAACCTGCTCTGCTGGAATCAAACAGGTTCTCAGATAAAAGAGCCTCCCTGGGCATTTCATCCGGAACAAAGGGGTCCCTTCTTTCCTTCTCTGGAACTCGTTTCCTGGGTAACCATATAGTTCTAAATAGAATCCCCGGGGAAAGGGATTTCAAGACCATGTACTTCGTTGCCACAAAGCTGTGATCGATGCAGCGCTACACAAGTGAGATTAATTTACATCTCATCATTAATCAGTGGCTATGTATCATCAAACAGCAGAAACGTGTCACCTCTTGACTTACAGTTTCCCCTCATGTGTCATCAGAAGTTTCAGGCTGAGATGACCCTCATGGCAGGTCTTGGGACTCATGACACTGGTCAGAGTAAGAGCCAGAGACTATGGGAAGAGTTGCCAGCTGCTAAATGTCTTTCCTCCTGACAGGTTTTTCAACAGTTCCTAGGATTGCTTACTTGTGGTTGGGAGGTAGAGCTTGTGAAAACACGCACGCACACACACACACACACACATGCACGAGGACATTGAACATTACTTAGTCAAAGATTGTTGTCAAACTAAACTACTGTATAAAGGGAAAAATAGACTACTGATTGCATACTTCCCCCGCAGCCAACATTCAGTTTCTTCCTGTTTCTCTGCTTTCAATTATCCATTAAAAGCCTGCTATTAATTAAACAGGGTCCAATGAACACATTCATTCACACTAAGCTGACAATTAGCTGTAATTTAATGACAGTTAACATCAAGGCTTGTTAAGATTCTACTTTAAGTTAAACAAGCCTTCACTCAAGATTGCATTCAAACTGGCTTTAAAACAGATGCTTAATGTCTTGTTTATTGTATATTTCTGATTAGGTTTTACTGGCATAACATATGAAATGCACAATTCAAAGTAAATTATTGCGTATGAGATATATAGACATAAAACAATAAAAACTAGTATATCCATTTGTTTTCAATGCCGGATTTCTATTTGCAGCAGAACACACTAGGATTATATACAGAAGTTTGCACATCTAGTGATGTTTGTCCTGATTAGAATACAAAGCACTGAGGAAATGACCATAAAAGGTCTTTTTGTTTTCAACATCCCTGCATTTTAATATGTTCTATTCAGTTGCAGTGTTTCTGTTCTGTTACACAGTGCACTAGCAGCACACTGGTTATAGTTTATAGTTGTGCACTAGCAGCACACTGGTTATAGTTTATAGTTGTGCACTAGCACACTGGTTATAGTTGGGCAGACATAAGGTACATGTCCTTCATATGTTATAAAAACCAAGTGGTTTAGGTTACAAAACACAGAAACAGCTCCTCAGGAGAACTTGAATTGCATAGCTTCATACACTAGAGGTGTTTCGATGCACCACTGTTTAGATTAGCTGATTAGGCCATGTCTTTTATATAATTGAAATAATTCAATGGAAGGCACCTGCTGGTAAAACTTGGATAGGCTGTTTTACACAATCTGACTTACGTGTGATATTTAAATATAATGCAGAATGAGTACGCAGAGCAATTTCACGGCACAGCTTGAATTTACATGTTATCAAGCTTCTTGTACTTCGCTAGTTCCTGACATCCTAATGGTCAATTGATTCTGCTTGAGAATTGCCAGAAACACGTGACCAAAAAAGTCTGAATTTTCAATTAAAAATTTTCAAAAAAGCAAAAAATATATAAGGTTGGATCCATTTACATGCAATGCGTGTTTGTGACTGGTGAATAAGAGACTGGATTATTGATCCTTTAGGATTTATTTGCGTTGTCTTAGTCCCCTCAACCTTGCCTGCTGATTTAACTATCTGTCATGTTTTAGAAGGTGAATCTATATGGCTTATTAAATACAATATTCTGTGTTTGGAGAGTCGGGATGCTTTCTGTTGCTATAGCAAATTGATCAATAAGGAATGCAATGTTATCGTTTCTTTATTTGCATTAGTGCAGTATCGCTACAGTTAGGGCTGGGTTAAATATTAAAAATATCTAGTACTGTATATGCATGCAGACCTTTGGTTACATACACTTAGGGATTCTGATTTTCGGATATATATAATAGATGGACTTCAGTGAGTTACAGGACAATAATTCCATCTAGGGTTTCTGTGACTTCATAAATGATGAGATCATCATTTCATCATTTCCAAAGGCACAGCCCATTTTTGCTCTTCTGTTGATTTCGCACATTTGGTTCTCCGTTGTCGAAACTAACTGTCCTAAGTATACATAGTTATTGACTTCTTTAAGCTTGATCCCATTGAGTTCAATTGCCTGTGGAGTGGTATATTTATTGAACATGACTTGAGTCTTCTTTAGGTTCATTTTCAGCCCTGCTTTTCTGCTAGTCTCGTCTAGTTCTTGTATTCTTGTTTGTAAATCTTCTGGACACGTTGTAAATATGAGGATGTCGTCAGCAAATCGTAGGTGATTCAAATAGGCTCCACTGATCTTCAGCTCCTTATTTTCCCAGTCCAGTGTTTTGAAAATGTCTTCTAGGGTGGCCGTGAAGAGCTTTGGAGAAATTGTATCTCCTTGACAAACTCCTTTTTTTATCTTGATTTTGTCGCTGTTTTTATGGAGTCTTACTGTGGATGTTGCATTCTTCTATGTGGTGCTGATCAAGTCTCTGTACGTTTTCTCAATTCCTTGTTTTTTTCAGAGAGCTTAATGCAGATCTTGTGTAAACAGAGTCAAAGGTTTTTTTCATAGTCGATGAATCCCAAGCAAAGTGGTAGTTCGTACTCGTTGCTGGTTTGAATCATTTGCTATGCAACTTGAAGATGATCCATTGTGCCAAATCCACTCCTGAATCCTGCTTGCTCATTTTATTGTGCCAAGTTAAATTTATCTTGAAGTCTGTTAGTGAGTATCTTGGTAAACATGTTGTAGACTATATGAAGTAAGCTCATAGGCCTGTAGTCTTCTTTATCTCCTTTCTCATGTAAAAGTATCACATATGGTTCTTTTGCTTAATACACTGTATTAATACTCCACAGTATTTCTGTCACTTCTTCACCTTTCACCATGTCAGTTGGTAAGCCGTCTTCTCCAGATGCTTTCCTGTCTCCACATGTTTGATAGCATGCTTCACTTCTTCTGGTAGAACGTCTGGAACCTCTTCCTCGGGTTGCGTTTTTCACGTCTCATCTTCATCGTCTGCTACGTTGCTCTTTTCATCTTGATATAATTTTCTGTAAAAGTCTTTGACTCTCTTCAAAATCAACTCGCGGTTCTTGATGACAGTCCCATCCTCATGTTTGATTGCTAAAATCTGTTTTTACCCCAACGATAAGTCTTTGTTTTGCTTTCTTCTTGCTTCACTTGTTTTCAATAGTTTTCTCTGCCAACCTATGGTTGAACGACCATGTATCCTCAGTAATGCACTTTCTTACTGTCTTGCAGAGCTCAATGTATTCAATCTTTGACTTCAGAGCTGCTGTTTGTTTCATGTCCCTTGTTTTCTTCATGAGGCCTTTTTTCTCTTGTGTGATCTTCTGGTCACATTATGTATTCTGTGCTCCAGAGATGTTTTTTGCTGTTTCTACAGTTACTTGCATCACTTCCTCATAGATTTTGTTTATCTTGATTGCTTCATCTTTTTGCAGATCTTGAAGAGCAGTTGAAACACCAGGCTTTGCTAATCTACCCACTACCAAACCAAACCAAATCACGCCCCAGTCTTGACTGATATAGATATAAATATAGATGTTCTGTTTCTGTGTTTATTTGCCTCACAGCCATATTGTCTGGGGTTAATAAAGGAAATAATAATAATGGTTTTTGTTTTTATTTTTAAGTCCAAGTTGTTTAGTTCAAAGTAACATTATAGTTCAAATGTAAGGCTGTAGTTAATGCATACCCCACAAGTTAGCATTAAAGTAGGTACAGTATATTTATTGAAAGTGACTTCAAGGTAATGTTGCATTTTACTCACCCAGAATACCTTTTACTCACATAGTGTCTAAATTGTAATCTACTTAATCACCCAAATCCTTATCTGGAGCGCTAGCCGTCAGCACAGATCCTCTTCTCAGTCGCATTGAGGGACACTCTGACACACAGCATACATCAATGCCACCTGCTGGACACTTTATTCTGCCAGGTATTTTCCATGTTGCTTTGAACATAACTCTAACCCTAAGAAGTAAGCCTATTTTCAACAATGGTATCAAGTTTCATATTTTACCTCACCGCTGCATAGCTGCTTCACTTGGCATTTGAGTGCTTCACCACAGTCTCTATATTACCCATTGTTTGCCCAAACAAAAAGAACCCTGTTTAACCATTCCTCTGAGGACACGAGACTGAACAGTGGCTTTATCTGTGCCAGCTGCGGGCAGGCTCATTAAGAATAGGGCATTTGCCTATCTTGAGAGATGAGAGGGAAATGAATCCAAGCACAGCCCCTCCATCTAATATCTTAATAGATCATCTTGAAAGAGAAAGAAAGCTTGTAACCAGTAAGTCCCTGTTTCAAATCCCGGCTCAGCCATTGTGTGACCCTGAGCAAGTCACTTAACCTTCTTGTGCTCCGTCTTTTGGGTGAGACGTTGTTGTTAGTAACTCTGCAGCTGACGCATTGTCTCGCCTTGGATAAAGGTGTCTGCTAAATAAACAAATAATTATAATGATCATACAGGGCCTTCAATTACAGAGTCAACCCTGAGCTGCACTACAGAGGTTATATAAATATGTATTGCATTGCACTGCATTGTATAGTGTTGTATTGTATTGTAGTGTATTGCATGTCATTGTATTGTGTTCTATTGTATTGCATGTTGATGCATTGTGTTCCATTGTATTGTATTGTAATGTATTGTGTCCAGCAAAACGGGGCAATTAAGTACAACACTTGCAGTTCACTTCCTGTGTATCAGGTGATAGGACCTTATACTGCAGTATGTGGTTTCAGGTGGGATCCTGTTACTCACAACACAGGCAGTGAATGGGGAGAGGACTCCCATTAAACTTGTAGTGCTGTGGTGACATGAACAGTCTTCACCTGAGTCAAAGCGACAATGCAGAAGACGAACAACACCCGCACAAAGCTAGTTTAGTAAGAGCCCTAGTTCTGCATCCCACCATGCTATAATACAAAGGCATGGCTTATTTCATTTGGTAAGGTCTAAAATGACGGTATGGTCACACCTGCTGTCATAACTTGTGTTTCATATCTTTATTTTACTCTTAAAGCACATTTGTTTTCACATTGCATGTTCCTTAAACTGCTTTACTGCGTGATTTATATTAGAGGCATTTTCAAAGCATACATTAGTGATTTTGTTACTTTCACTGTGCGTGCTATTAATCAGACACACCTTTAGACTTGCAGCAGTGAAATGGTGTCTTGTTTTACATGACCTATTTTAACTGTTGACTTAAAATGGAAATCAGATTAAAACGTGCTCAGAGTGAGTCAACAGAAAGGCTGATGGTTGTGTGACATTCAAACGAGAAGCTGGTTTGCCCCAGGGTTTGATGTGCTGTAGCTCTACTGAATTTTACTGAGCGTGGCATTAATTAAAATCACAATAACACCGAAATTAATGAGTCAAATGAGGTGAACAGAATCTTTCATAAAACCTCTGGTTTCACCTTTGTCCTTTTAAAGTATCACTGGATAGTTAATGTTTAACTGTTTTGATTTTATTGGTTCAGACTACATATTTAGCACTGTCCTTAAGGAAACCAAATATACTGTCATAGTATAATACAGTGGTTCATTCATCATAATACAATGACCAGATATATTATTATGCATGCACAATTCCATAGATAAAGAAAATGGCAATTGCCTGTATATTGTTGGCTTCATGTGATTTATCTTTGAGTAAGAAGATTCTGGAGTAAATGCACAGTACCCATTGCAAAATGACTGCACTAAACTTTTATAAGGGTATAATGTACAGTAAGTGTCAATTAAAACTGGTTATTTGTGGCTGTCCAGGACTCTATAAAGTAATACATCCAGCCTGCATCTTGTTATATAATTTCTAAAAATGTCCCCTCGAGGAATCTAATCGAGTATCCCCTGCTTTACGCGGTGGCCTCTTTCTTGGAGGTGATGGACACTTTGGAATCAAAAAAACAAAGCAGACCAAAAACCACAGCAGGTGTGTTTGGAGTACTGTTGTTTCCCATTTATTTTGAAAGGTCTTTTAAGAATATTGCAGTAGGGTCAGGCGTCTCAGGATCATGGCATTGTGACCCAGACCTAAACATTTGTTAACTTTCTATTTTATTTGCCATGTTTGTGCCCATCTCTTGAAATGCCACGTGCCTTGTGTTGAGCTTGTGGTCACACTCATCCTCCCTGACTAGTGCATGCCGGCTGGATGAAGAGGTGGAGTGAACAGCCACTGCAGTTATCAGTGGACAGTTTTCTGTTTGTACTGCAATCAGAGGGAGGGAGGGAGAGGGGGGTGTTTTGCATCAAAGCAGGAGTCTCTGTTATGGCAATATGATCTCATGACACTGTCAGCGAAAGAGTATTGTCATTAAGAGTTATACTTGCAGCACATGACAGCAATGGAGATGGAAACAGCTCCCAAACCCACCAGGATGAATTCAACCAGTCTTCTCACTCCAGTGCTCCAACGCTACAGATTGGTATAGAGTGCCAGTCATGGACTCTTCCCCTGCCCCTGTCCGAATTTCATGTGTCATATATCTGCCTGCTGAAGTGTGAATCCTGTCTTTATATATACTACAGTGTCTGTTATGCTTCTATATCCTGAATATGGCTGTTTTAAATATATTGAGTGTTCTCCCTTATTCAAGAGTCCAGTGCCAGCTGAGTCAGGAATCAGGTAAGTTATCACTCTGAGCTCCCAGTGTTTGGGTGGCAGTTGCCTCCTGGAGCCATGCAAAACAGCCTCAGTCAACAGTGTCAGCATGCAAATAGAGTGAAATCAATGCAAATGAAGCTGGCTGGAGTTGCTGATCTCCAGATCCTGCACACCCAAGTTTGAGCAACAACAAAACAAAACAGCTACATGACTAAGCTGAAAAAACAGAAACATGTTGAAGGGTACTGAAGATCATTAGCGCTGCAAATATATATACACACACACACACACATATATATATATATATATATATATATATATATATATATATATATATATATATATATATATATATATATATATATTATTGCAATATTTCACAATAATGTTTGCATTTTTTGCGAAATTACCAAAATAATGATTACGTTACACCCCAACACATCCCCGCACACCCCACTTGCACAAACGAACACCATTGCCACTGACAGCAATTCCTTTCACATTGAGGGAATTGAAAGAGATACTTCACAGTCATAATGCAATCATTTTTGTGAAATAATGCAATATTAGCTCGTAATAACACAATACCTCTTTTTATTCTGTGCAAATCCTGTAACATAATAATGCACTGTTTAGAAAGCAGTCTACTTTCCACCGCTGGAACTGGCCAGCTGGGTACCTGTTCAATTGTAGTGTATAGAAAACTCCACCGTCACTGCAGGAATACTATGAAGCTAACACAGCACGCGTACATGGGTGCTGCATCGGACCCACTGTGAAACCATCTTCATCCTCAGTGCTCCAGCACTGTCATCTCTATCATCACACGTGTCAGCAGCCACTTGCTGCACAAAGAGACAAGGGGAACAATGCCTCATCAATCTGCACCAGGGCTGTAGTGCTTGTGTTACACTTCATGGTAGAGGGAGTTTCTTGCAATCCCACCTTCTGAAAAACCTGCCATTCAGGACTCTAAGCCAAACAGTGACTTTGTCTCAGTCTGAAGAATGTCCCTAACATGAAAATTCAACCTATAGAGCAAAAGCTTAGTAGAGGGGTGTGTGTGTGTGTGTGTGTGTGTGTGCGTGCGTGCGTGTGTGTGTGCATGTGTGAGGGTGGGTGCATGCCTGTGTGTGTGTGTTTAATACTGTGCATGCCTGTGTGTGTGTGTATGTGCATGATTATGTATGCGTGTGTGTGTGTGTGAGTGTGTGTGTTTGTGTGGGTGTGTGTGTGTGTGTGTGTGTGTGTGTGTGTGTGTGTGTGTGTGTGTGTGTGTGTGTATGTGCATGATTATGTATGTGTGTGTGTGTGCATGTGTGCTTGTGTGTGTGTGTGCATGAGTGTGTATGCATGCATGCATGTGTGTGCGTGTGTATTTGTGTGTATGTGTTTGTTTGTGTGTGTGTGTTTGTGGGTCCATGCATGTGTACATGTGTGTGTGCGCATGTGTGCATGTGTTTGTGCATGTGTGTGTGCATATGTGTGTGCACATGTGTGTGTGTGTGTGTCTGCGTGTGTGTGCATGTGTGTACATGTGTGTGTGTGTGCCTGTGTGTGTGTGTGTGTGTGTGTGCATGTGTGTGTGTGTGCATGTGTGTGTGAGTGTGTGTGCATGCATGTGTGTGTTTGTGTGTGTGTGCGTGCATGTGTGTTTGTGTGTGTGTGTGTGCGCGTGTGTTTCTGTGTGTGTTTGTGTGTGCGTGTGTGTTCGTGTGTGTGCGTGTGTGTACTCATGAGTTTGCAGGCTATTTTATATTGCTTACAGAATCAAAAGGTGCAGCTATTTTGAAGAAAAACTGAGAATGTAGGCCACACACCAGTAATGTTGAAACAAGCCTATTGAGTGTCTGTTTTAGCCTGATCATTCAGTATTGTGGTGATCCATGTCCTTCTGGAGAAATGTACACTGCATGGGAGTCAATGCATAGCTCTCATAGCCACTGTTGGGTTAGGTACTTGTATTTCTGAAAGGAGAAGCCGCCCCCTAATCAAATACGTAATTATTATTATCTTATCGTGATCGTTTGTTTGCTCCCCCTCCTCCACTACCTCCACTGTGTAGCAGGCCTTGTCTAGGGGGAAGGTGTCCTCGGGTGACACTTTTCCTGCCTACTGGTGTTAGTTTTAATCTAATTCATATATTTAACATTTTATAGTTTTGCAAGCACAGGGGTGGCTAACGAGCACCAATGGCAAGACCATGAGACAAATTCAAAGAACAACATAATCAGTTAGGGGCATGCTACCTGTCAGTACAATGAGTCATTCATTTAATTCCATTGATGGCTCCTTTCTGAATAAACAAACTTGCATGTCAATGTGTTGCTGCGGTATTATAAATGTTTTTTTGCACGGAATTTTTTAGTTTTCCCATCCTTTTCCCAAGCTTATATTATGCCTTTACTATAGCTTGCCATGTTTGTTAATATGCTTTACCATACCTCGCTATTGTTTGCAATGCTTACCTATGCTTTACCAGGCTTTCACTGTCCTTTATTAAACTTTGATATGCTTTTACTATAACTTTTATAAGGGGAGAGTATGTATGGAATACCGAACTCTTACCTTGAGGAAGTCAGTAAGAGAAAGGCTTCAAAGCCCCTACTGATCTACGCTGTATGTAAATAGACAGACAGACAGACACTCGTATCTCATTAAAAGAGCAATCACTTCATCAGTGAGGATTATAAAACTCTGTTTTGCCAGAACGGCACTCTGAGTTCAAACATACGTGGTCCCCTTTTTTCGTTTCCATGAAAAGGAAAGCAGTGGGAAGCTCAGTGGAAAACAAAACCATACCATTTACATGCTGCAGTTTACACCTGATTGCCAGAGCTTTTCAAAGCCACATTTTGGCAGACTTTGATCAAACTTTCCCTTGCAGGCTTCATATGCACTCTTCTTTTACCAAACCACAGAAGCCTTGTTAAAAGGCAAATTTCTCTGGAGAAACACCAGATTCACGTTGTGTGTTTTCACACTTGTAAATGCTCTTGGGCCAAATTCACAAAGCATTTACCACCATGCCAGCATCTGCTGGCACCTGTATTTTTCTCTATAAAAAAGCTCAATATTGATGTTAAACACTTTAAATAAATATATCAGCAGGTTCATTTAAGAGCTTCTACATTCACCTCAAAGAGCAAAATATAGCTTGACCCATCCTCACGTGTTGCTGCAACTGTTTAAATCATGTACCTGGAATTATTCTTTTCATTGTTAACATCCTGACAGCGTTTTATAACTTTAAAGTCTGTTTCAAAGATCTTTTCAAAATGGCTAGATTTGTTTCGTACCACATCCTGGATCGTTATTGCTGTGTTACCTGTTTGACAACGTGGGCAATAATCCTGACACTAGCAGTGCACTAGAGCGGCCGTTTTGATTGTTTTTAATTTTACAAAAACAAAAGGGTGTGAACTTAGCGCTATGAATGTGAGCCCTTCTGTTTAAGAACTTACTGTACATAAGGATTCTTCATAGCTTGCTCGGCTCAATAGTTCTGAATATCACACTATGAAATACACATTGACCTAGTTACCAAAGGACACACAGATAGTGCTGCTTATAATGGACCGTGTCTCCAATTACTTCTTGGAATATGCACCATTAGTTTTCCGCCTCGCTGCCGGTGCACCCTTTTGATGTTTTGATTAATCTTCTAAAAGTTTGCCGTGGGCCTGCGTGTACACATTGATGTTGCAGATTATCGTCTCTGCTGTGCGCATCCTGTACCGCTGTTTAATATATTTTGCTGTGGTCTCTGTTCCCTTATTCTTTACAATGCTAGTGTGCTGCTTGCACTTGCTTTGCCATGAGGATAAGAAGCCTAGGATGCTTGTTTTCCCAATGATTCCCCGCTCCCCTCCCCTGCACCTCTGGATTCTGGTGGACCTGCACGGTTCACACTCTCTTTGTTTCCTTGCCAGGCACTGCTTGATACCCATAGGTATTTTGAGTTGCCAAGCACGACGAGGGGGAGAAAAAAAAAATTGTTCCTTGATATCGTTTTCTGGTTTGGCAACATTTACCTGCCAACTATTTCATAGCACTGTCACTGGATTCCTTTGTATGCCTCCCTTTCCAACCCACCAGTTTACTTTAATTTTGTCACCAGGCTTGATGCCTGGGAAGCCTCACAGTGTAGACCCCTCTCTCCTGTACCCCCATGGTCTTCTCCAATAGGGCATTACCTGGCCAGCCAAACCCCTTGCCAATCCCCATTGCCCCATTATAAATCACTACACCCTGCTCAGCAAAACAAATACCTGATCACTTTGTTACACTTCATTAATCACCCCCACACCAGAGAACATGCGAACAATGCAGACGACTGGATTTCTTGTTTGTTTACTAGGTCTCCCCTGTCCCCTTCTTCACCCAGGTATCCCATTGCCTTCCTTAACCAATACCAATACCCAGATTATGACAAAAACAATAACATTAAGCATGAGAGCTATTTGCTTGTCCACAGACAAACAGTGACATGACGATATTGTATAGGCTGAATCAGGACACATAAGAAATTGCTCAATGACTCTGTGAAGGATGTTTTCGTCAATTTCAGGGAGAGGTAATGGGATGGTGAATCACCTCACTGCGGCTGCTCTCCAAAATCTACTTGTTTCAGCGTTTGTGTTTGATTGCCAGGAGCCATTATCATCCCTTATCAGCTGCTTGATTATTCTTGCTGCTATAGATTTGATAACAGTCTATAGCATTCACCCCAACCCCCCTTCCTGTATCTTTCACTAGTGAATATAAAGGTTTCCAGGGTAAACAGACTCTCGGCTGTTAAGGGGAGTCTGTAGCATTCACCTCTACCTCCTGTCCTGTATCTTTCACTAGTGTGTGTAAAGGTTTCCAGGGTAAACTGAATCTCAGGGTTCACAAGCCCTAGTGTTTCGTATTGTTTTAACAGCTCTGGTCGTCCTCCACCTCTTTTCACACCTTGGCCGCCAATAACATCTCTTCCAGTAAGTATCGGAATGTAACCAACCTGCACCCTTTATTTTGTTTCTGAGAAATCGAAAACTAAATGGGATTTAACGTGATCGCTTTTATCAAAACAGCCGTCCATGAGGGAAAGTGCGAAGGTTCACTGAGCTCATTGGACTGTGTCTGAGGTGATGCCTTCTAGTTTACTAAACATGAAACTGTCTCACCTTGTTGACAGTTTTGATTATTTGAAATTATATTTTTTTCTCCCATTAGAGCGACAAATCATTTTCTCCCTGTTTTTCTGTTCACTATAATCAACCGAAGCTCAGTGGTCTTCCTCCAGTCCTATGACCAAGCCAATGGCTTCTTTGCACCCAGGTTCTTACCCGCGGTTGCCAGTGAGCTACTGGCCCCTACAGGACAAAGGCCAGCCCAGCAAACTCACCAAGCACCTGGACAGCAGGGACAGTTTTAATCAAGGGAGCGTTGATCGACAACTTGGTACAGCCAGGGGGCGCAAACCTATTGAGCAAAAGCTTTGAGGAGTGTGTGTGTGTGTTTGTGTGTGTGTGTGTGTGTGTGTGTGTGTGTGTGTGTGTGTGTGTGTGTGTGTGTGTGTGTGTGTGTGTGTGTGTGTGTGTGTGTGTGTGTGTGAGTGTGTGTGTGTGTGAGCGTGCTGTGTAATGTTTGTGTGCATGTTGTGAGTGTGTGTGTGTGTGTGTGTGTGTGTGTGTGTGTGTGTGTGTGAGCGTGCTGTGTAATGTTTGTGTGCATGTTGTGAGTGTGTGTAATGTTTGCTGTAGATTAATTAACTCTGGAGAGGAATGTGGTAAAGTTCCAGTGTAAAGTAGCTCTCTCTCTCTCTCTCGCTCTCTCTCTCTCTCTCTCTCTCTCTCTCTCTCTCTCTCTCTCTCTCTCTCTCTCTCTCTCATTCTCTCTCTCTTTGTTTACCCTCTGAGATCATACCTGTACTCTACACCCCACCCAGGGTTTAAGTTTCCTGGCAGTGGGCGGAGTCTTTCCAGTAAAGTACATGACCTGCCCTGAGATCTGGCGAGGGCCCAGGTGCACCTGTCAACCAGCCCCATCGCTATGGAAACAGGAGGGCTGGTGAAGGCAAGCCAGAAGCCTTACACCTCAGACAAGCTTTACTGAAAGAAGAAACTCAGACGTTGCACAATAAGGCCTTTGTGTAAACAAGCAGGTTTAATCTAACAGTCTTTTCACACTTCCAGACACCTCCTGTTGTGATCACAAGCACTGTTCAGAAAGCACAGTTCTGCACTGTCCTGATAGGAATGACTGATACTGGTCAATCTTCCGTGCAACCATGCAAAATAGCATTTAACTCTTATCACAATTTTTATCTTTTAATCCAATACTTTTTTTTTGACAGTACAGTAGACTCTTGCAGAACAATGACAAATGCAACAGAGAGTAACTAGGCATTGGTCGTGTGTCTATAGCTGGAAGACCAAAGCAGTGTGGTGGCAGCCTGTCGAATGCTCGCTCACAGGCCAGTGGGACGCTGGCAGGGGGGCGAGGGGTGCTGGCTCTGCCTGCCCAGGTGACATCATAGCTAGTCAGCAGGCCACCACAACACTGGGTGTCTCTTACTGTCACCTCCTTGTGTGGATTTCCATTACCTCTGGTCATCCTTTTGAAAAGCCTACTGGGGGAGTTGCATGGTAAAGCAATCCTACTCAGTGATCACAATGACAGTGGAGGCTTTCCATGGCAAACTTGTAAATGATGTGTCAAATGCAAATATTAATCCCAGGTGGATTGGAATTTCTTATAAGGCCTTGCAAACATGTTTATAATGCAGTCTGTTATATATACAGTATATATACACACCTATTTCACAAACTCAGTCTTGGCGTGTTTCGATTAACCACCTCACTCCCAGCCTCATCTGGGAGGAGGGGGGGGGGGGTTATATGATGCTCCTCTGCCTCATCATTTTTGTTCACCGGGATGCTCCAAAGGATATGGCTGTGCTCCATCTATTCATATTTTTATTTGTATTCACCTATTGTTTGGGGTCAATGCTTTTTGGAAACCTGTAAGGTTTTGTATTGTAATAAAGGTGGTTACTTAACGGAAGATTGTCCTGAATGAAACAGTATAACAGATCTGTTACCTGGACTCTGGTGCTGTCCTGTACCAAGCAACCGTTTCTCTGTCACTGTAACCTCTGGCCATATTAAAGCTACAGACCTCTGCAAGGCTGCTGCTGATGCTCTGAATCGTCTGTCCACTGTGTCCCCTCGCTGCCGCTGAGACACATTTCTGCTTGTTGCAGTATGCAAACCAGAACAATCCATCCATTGTAAGTTGATACAAGGTTTATATTTAGTTTGATTTGAATATTAGTCTATTCATGGGAACTGTATAGCAAACAATGTATCAGGTAACACATTTAAAAAAAAATAAAATCTATATATCAAATTGTGTTACCATTGGCAGCATAGCAACATCAACAAGCTTTTAATCATTTGTGTTGAGATATTTGCACAGTGGTCCTGATAATTTGCAATTTAAAATAAAAAGGGTTTTACTACTCTGCCCACTTTTGTAAGCTTTTTATTGCGTGTGAAACGGTTTTAACTGCTGTGGAAAATGACTCTTCAGTTGCAAACAAAACTGAAACTTAACACAGTGCACAAGCAACAAGAAATACAAATAAAAGTTGTTTTTTTTATATTTTTCTAATAATATTTTTATTTGAAAAATAGTATTACATTGTACAAAATAATATTCCCATACAATTCAAAAGGAAAGTATTTTAGGATTAATATACAGAATTTAGTGAAACAAATATATACAAATGAACACATCTCAATATTAAAGTTTACCAGTCCAGCTGAATAATATTCTATCATAAAGCAAAGGCTGTGCAGTATACATAGATACATATAAGCATACAAAACAAATAGAAATGTAATTTAACTGAAGTGTATGCATTCCCTTCACAATGAAACTGCTGAAATCACAAAGGGTCTGATCAGTGCTATTGTAGTGCTGCTGCAGTGCATTGCATGTGCCTCTGCAGACATCTTTTGTAAAGTTATGCAATAATTCCATACATCACTGAAACATGCAATGGGGCTCTTCAGCGCTCACAGCAGTGGGAGTGGAGCTCCAGTTTCAATGCTGAAGCGAATGTTTGACACCCAGAGCAGCAGCAGTCCTGCAAGTGCTGTGCTGTGTATCACCCTACGTGATCTCTTATCTGGAGCTGTGACGTGCACGTCCTCACTGTGCTCACTGTACTGCTGAAGAACGCTGGGTAGCAAAGCACATGGAGCACCTGGCATTATCGTTCACCGTGACAGACGCACAAGCCTTTACATTCACATCCCGGTGGAGTCTGGGGCTGGATCATTGCATCCGTTTGAGATGGTAAGCAATCTCACACAAGCAATCAGCTACATTGAAGGCAGTGCCATGTAGATGCTCTGATGCCCTGCTGTACGACACGGCTGAGGGCATTGCACTTGGTTCTCCTTAAGGACTGCTATTATTATTAACGTCAGCTGTGATGTAACGAGGCAACCAATTCATTTTTAAAGTTAAAGCCGCAGTTTTTCAAACCGATAGTGTATGTAAGAGTATATATAAATAATTAAAACAAATGCTTTATCTGTTTGAATGACTGGTTGGTGATTGTCAACGTCTCAGGATCGTCGCCAATAACTTTAACAATAAAACATAAAATAATAACAACAATAATAATTACATTTTAGCGGTTCATACAACCTACTTATTGCCGAAATATTGGCTTACTGTTTCCTGACGCCAAAAAGGCGCACACACACTTTTGCCACTTTTTGGCGAGAGTCTAAAACAATAGAGCACAAATGCGGCTCTGCCGTCCCGAGTCCTTCCAACGCACCGTCTTTATCTCATACAGGACCCCAGGCGTTAACCCAGCTCTGTCCCGGAGCCTCTCAAGCACCTCACAGTGCCGCCACTCGGGCCACTCACTTTCCACTATTCACTTCCCCCAGCTTCCAGCCACTGGAGTTCTTCCCAAACTTATAGACCAGCCTCCGGCCATCCACTCGCTCCAGAATCTCTCTCTTGTAATAGTACCTGTGGGACAATGAAAGGACTACACGTCAGTGGGGTGGGGTGGGACATGTGAAGCTGTGTGGCAGGTCAAGCAACGCCCGGATTGAACCCATTCACCACGCTATAGACCTGGCTGTTCAGAGACTTAGTCTACATTCTGTTTAATAAATCAGTCATAAGAAAGAGAGAGAAGAGGATAGAAAAACACTGTAGAAGGAGGATGAGAAAGAACAAGGAAAACAAAAACGAGTGTAGACGAACAAACAAGGACAAGGTTTGAGCCGCTCCTCTCACCTCATGGCACGGCTCAGCTTCTCGTACGTCATGCTGCTGTTCCTCTTCTTCTGCCCCCAGAGCTGTGCCACTGCCTCGGACTTGAGGAACTTGAAGACCCCCTCTGTACGGTCCTCCCACTTCATCAGCCCGTTGTTCTTTTCCGGGCTGATCAGGATATCTCGAATGAACTCCCACAGGTGGGTCCCGCGAGGAGCTGTTGCCGGGAGAGTACGGAGGTTAGGATTTGTGTTGTGCACTCAGTGATCCTTTCATTTAAACAGGGAATGCACAAGTTATACAGGAACAAAGTGGAACTCTGTGGAGCGCTCTCATTTACAGCTAGTCCCTGTAGCGCAGAAATCCAGATTCTACAGGTCAAGTGGTCATGCTACACTATAGCAGGAGCTACATGTTTGTTTGCAAATAAAAAATACTTTCAGCCATTAATCAAAATAAGCCCATTAATTTACAAATGCTTGAATAGCTATATTTGAATGACACACTTCCCAAGACCTCCACAATGATAGCTGTAGCTGCAGCATTCAAAACGCTCAGGAATTATAGCACCGGGAAATTAACCGCATGGTCTTGGGCTCAGTTCAGCAACTATTAGCCTTGTTAGCATTCATCGAGTGCTGACGTTTACTTTTTCAGACACTCTTGCCTTATCCTCAACACCGGTGCACAGATTGAGTGTCACCCCTATATCCTACCACGAGTGCACTGTTTCTGAATGTAGTAATCCTGCCCCCTCACACTGCGTGGTGCAGATGTGTACATCGCAGGACCCCCCTGCTTACCGTGTTTGCTCTTCTTGATCTCGATGCAGTCCGCCACGCTGCGGCTCAGCTTCCTGGGCCGCCCCCTCCCTCGCTTACAGGGCTTCAGGTCACAGCCTTCGATCTTCACGTACATATCTGAAAGCAAAACGCGTTCCCGTCAATAACACGAGGCGCAGTAAGCGAGTGAGAACGCAGCGGTACAGTAAAGACAGCGGTGCGGGAAGCTGCAGCGGCAGCACCTCAGGCTTACCTGTCGTGGGGGTGAATTTTGATTTGGATGAATCGAGGTCCGAATCACTTCCAACGGAGTCTGGAGAGCAAGGGGTCTGGAATCTCTGGGATCCTGGAAGGAAAAGCAGAGAGTTGTTAAAACTGCAAGAAAAGACACAGCTGCGGGCACGGTTATTATACCTTCCCATCACTCAGATCTCAGCTGCTTCCCGCTAACAAGGAAAAAGAACCGCGCAACTTGCAACTGTACAAAAAGCCTTTGCTACTGATACCAACCCTTCTTTAGGTAATAGCTGCCTTTGTATGTTTTCCAAGTTGAGAGTTGCATGACTGTTTCTTGGTTTCTTTCTTATCGAAGCGTGTCTCCATTGGAATTTGCAAAGCAGAACCACCGCTTGTTACCCTGCTTATAATGAACTACACGATTCAAAGATGGGCTCTCAATGGGTACAACGGATAGGATGTGTTCCTGAAGCCCTTCTAAGACTTTCTTGTGATGACCTCTGATGAAGCTGCCTTACCTGCACTGGAGCTGTTGAGGCTGTCGGGAGAGGTGGGGCCGGACTCATAGCCAGTATCACTCCAGGAAGGATCCATGATGATATTGAAGTCACTGTCCCAGGCTGGGGGCACAAGAGTCAGAGAGGGTTACCGGAGAGCCTGAGAGAGAGGCATCTCTTATAAAGGGCAACCATGGTAAACTTGAACAGTAATTCTGCTCTTTCATACTATCTTTGCTATGTTTTTCATAGGCTGTACCATACCTCTCTGTGCTCCACATGGACCATTTGTGGGTTTATTACACTATGGGACTTTCAGGAGCATAGCTACACAAGGTTAATTACCAAGTCTATGTTATTGAGCACCAGCGTGCAACATAACATCGAATGTACAGTAGGAGCTACATAAACGCTAGCTGTGTTTGTTCCTTTCACGCTTTCACCCTGTTATGGCCAGCGAGAAGGTCTTTCTGCTCACCTGCGCCGAACCGGACGGTGTCCAGCAGACTCAGGTCCCCCTCGTCCCCTCGGATGATGTAGCTGACGTCTTCGAAGGCGGTGTCGAGGTCGTCGTACGCCAGGCTCTTGCAGTTTTGCTCACAGAGGCTGCGGTACAGATGGTCCCCCAGGGGCCCAAACATGGTGCGCAGGGATTCACAGGAGAGCTGGCACAGCGTGGCCCCGTCCATGGTGCAGTAGGACATGTCCAGGGTGCTGGCATCGTAGTCGAACTTCTCCACGTGGTGGCTGATCCACTGCAGTACGTGGTTCCTGTTCCAGAACTGCGGCTTGACGCTGCACCAGCTGCTGGGGTCTAAATACAGCAAGAGGACCGCATTCAATGAAGCACAATCACTGAACACAGCTTGTCTGTCTATTTATCCATCTCTCTAGCTTACTGTCTGTCTGCAGTGTGTTTCATGCACGCCTTACTGGATTGGATTTATATGTATTGGTCTATTGAGTTTAATGAATTCTCTACAGAGCAGTAAATCAAAGTGCAGTACCACCCTCAAACACTGCTGGGTACGATCACAGTGCCACCTGACACACTGAAAGAGTCTATAAATTAATAAAACTTCAGTTGCCGAGAAACATTGGCAGTTGCAGCAGGCATATATTGCTGTATTTCAATTTTATTGAAGAGTAACACAAATCGGCTGACAGGCTGTTATCTTGGGATGTTGGCTGTAACGCTAGTTACACTGTTAATGGCTTTGTACAGCGTGAGAGTTAGTCACGCACTCTCTAATTGAACCACAAGCAGCCTTCAGCAGAAGACAAGGCTTTTTTCCCAAAGTGTAACCCCATAGCATCACAGAACTAGAAAGAAACACATCCCCTGACACCAGGGGTTTAAGGAAAGTTTTATTTAAGGACTTTTTTTTAAAATAAAAATTCTCCTCTTTAACATTTCTTTTGAAAAGTATAAACACCTCTAAAGCAGTTTAAAAAAGGCTTTGTGCAGCTTGATTTAATTAATCAACATGGGTTTAAAAAAACAGTAAATACATTGTGAGTAAAGTACCACAATAAATAATAAATGTACTATAGCTTTCCATGGTTTGCCATGTTTTCAATAGGCTACCTTACATCTCTATGGCAAACTTGTGTAAGAGAAGGGAGATGTGTCCAGCATGCCTGACTCTTACCCTGTGATTCCAGGGACAGTGGCTGCAGGAGCTCCCTGCTGTCTGGGAGAGAAATGCCTCCAGGGTTGCTCTCCTCAGTCTGGTACACCGTGCTCATGACGTTAGTGAGAATGCGGCTGAACTCGTATGACACTGCCATCAGCTCTCCTGCAGAAAAACTGCATTGTCAAAATACACACATATATGTATACACACACACAAACACACACACACACACACGGACTGAACCTGGAAGACAATGCATCCTTTTAGAACTGGATCCGTACCTCAGAACTGTGTCTCAGTGTTCTCAAAACATTGATCTGCAAGTCACTGTGCAGCTTTCACACTTGAAAAACAGCATCAGCCTGCCTGCCTATTTCTACCATGCTCTCTGAAGGAGGCAGAAGCCAAAATATTGCAGCTAATTATTAAATTAGTGACTTTTCAGTTATCACTTTATCAATTGCTTGTCCTTCATTATATATATATATACATACACACAGTATAGCTGAAGCCAGTACAGTGACTGAACCCAGAACCACACACAGCTTATGTCTTCACATGACGTTGTTCAGCTCCAGTGAAGATTTCTAGTTTTTCATCTTTTTTTTTTTTTTTTCTTTTAAATCCCAAAAGTCAAACTTTTGAAGTTGTTCTTAGCAAAAAAACTTTCGAAAAAAAAGAAATTCCCTACGAGAAAAAAAGTATATCCACTCCCACACAGCCACGCTAATAATGAAATAAAAAATATAGGTGCATACCTGATAAGTCTGAAAATAATAATAATAATAATAATAATAATAATAATAATAATAATAATAATAATAATCCACAGATGATATTCTTCCGCAGGTGTACTAATCACTCAACCTGCTACTTCTCAATCACTGATGCACCTGTTGCTGGCAATACTTACTACAGCCCTCTTATTTATATTCTTACTAACCAGCAGGGGCGTGTCAAAGAGCGGAGGGTGTCATGTAGCAGCGGGTCCAGGGGAATTCCAAGCTGATTCTGTCATTGTCAAGGCATTCATTTGCATAATACAGGTGCATTATGACCTGGCCCCTCCCCCCCTGGCTGACAGGAAGCTGCAGACAGCCTCCAGCTTCTTTACTCATTGACAGAACTGTCCCGCCCCCTGACCTGTTCCTAAGGAGATATTCTTGAGTGCTGCTGACAGAGAGGCGATCTACACCTGCAGGGCAGTACAGCCCACATACCAATGAAGTCATAGTGTTAGCTAATGCTTAGCTGACTGGATGGACAGACCAAGGGGTATGGGTCACTGGGGAGCAGGATATTTTTAGAGAGTCAAAGTAAACAGTGTTTTTCCTCAAAACAAAACTCAAGCCTGTGAGGTCATGCTGTTAATCATTGTTTTTGTGAGACTGCATCAGCGAGCGAATTGTTCAGGGTCTTCGTTGTCACATTACAGCAGAGAGTCTTGCACTTGTCTGCAGTTTACCATGTTAAACACCTGCACTGTTTTCTCATGCTTCCACTGTGCATTGTTCTAGTTTAATGCGCTGTGCTGCAGCCAGACCACACCACACCGGCAATGGGAAGAGCATTACTCTGGTTCTTCTTTGCTATTTCCTTCCCTGTTCACTTTATGAAGGTGGTATTACATTGCTGTGCTGAAGTATGGTTGGTTTTGTTTTCACTTTGTAGACTGCAGTCTCCCTCTCCTCTCCCTCTCACAGAATCTCTGTTCAGGACCCACTATGTTGCTGCCGCGGAGTCCTGTCTCTCCTGAGCGGAGAGGCCTGGGAGTCCTGTCTCTCCTGAGCGGAGAGGCTTGAGAGTCCTGTCTCTCGTGAGCGGAGAGGCCTGTGTTCTAAAGAACAGATTCAGAACATTGCTCTCAGTTTTTGTAAAGGAGCACTTGTGACACCAGAACACTTTCATCCAGTCCAGGACTGTTTGTCTGGGGACCTTTTTGCTGGCATTCAGGCTTGCTTACCCAGAATTTGTCTTTCAAACTGAGGTGCGAACAGCTGAGTGACTCAGCAAGTAAAAGATGGGCTTGATGCCTAGAGCAGAGGCAGCTCTTCCATGTGCTGGCACCACACACACTGCACATGAGCCTCTGCTTTCCTAGTAACATATTCAATGCCATGCGACAGTGCGCTTGGACCAGAGGTGGAAATCACCACTCAGATCTACATTCACTAAAATGTTCAAGGAATTCGGCTCTATTTATAAATGCAATGCATGTAATAGATGTGTAAGCAACACTAGCGCCTTCTACCTCGCGCCTGTACAGCAACACATAAAGCTTACATCAAACCCAGGCCTCCAAATTAAACTAGCCCTGTAAAACTCAAACGATCTTTTACACAGCAACGCACACAGAGCCACTGCGCTGGCAGGGGATCTATAATAAGAGACAGCAGCAGTACAAGGTGTTGGTAGAATGGTGCCACTGGGGTAACAGTTTTATACTCCAATGATAAGAACTACTGAGACATTGCAGTGTCATGCTAGCATATCAGGAACAGGGCTCAGTGCATGACCCCAGTGCATTGTACTGGTACTGCAAGACGCCATAGAAACCTCACATACTGTAAACACAGTGTCGCTACTGTGATAACCAGCAAACAAGGAAACCAATCATACAGTCACAAGAGCTTCCTACCAAATGAAACAAAAGTTCTATAAGCTGCCATTGCTATAAGTGGCGATGTATTTCTTATTTCTCAGTAAAAACACCCTTAAACTGTAACAGGGTTAATCCATAACAGATATTACGGCAGCGGAAAAAAAGTTTGTTTAAATAGGCTGCTGCTGCCCTCCCGTGGCCAGAAAAAGAAATGCACTGAAACCTCGTACAAGCCAATAACTGCAGTATACATTTGGCAATTCTTTGTAGTTACAAAATATATTTGTAACACACACACACTGTCCACTGTCCATCCTTCGACACCTCCGCCTGCAGTTTTCTGGGGCACGTGCGGTTCATAAAGTATGTGCGAGTCACACTCGACAGCTTATCAGGCTTCAGAAACGCAGCGGAATGAATTCTTGCGGTTGTAAAGTGGTTGAACTGGCTTGACAGAGAGCGTGGAAATTCTTACTCAGACTCCCACTTAATAAGCCGTTAACCCTCAACAACCAATGTGTCCTGCTCAAACCAAAAACCCCTTTCACACTGGAACTCCTACCCAGGGCACAACCCGGGTTATAGAATGATTCTTGGCGGTCAATCTCCCTCCCGACCTGTGAGGACACTAAGTACAGGGAACAGAGTACCCTGGACCAGATGGCCTGACAATTCATTCCCTGGGTGAAAAGGAAGTCGTCATCTAGAAAGGGGGGCGGAACTCCAGTGCACTAACTCATTGACCCAGAAGAAAAACGATGTGGCAGCCGTGGATTGGAGGAGCGGCTGCAGTCTTTTACCAAGGGGTCACCTGTTCCTTTGTTTATAGTTCAGGAAACAAACTGGAAGGACCTGTGTTCAAAATATTGTACTTGAGTGTTTTGTTTGTTTTGTCTGGTCTCTGATTGTTACTTGTTGTTATTAGTAGACGGATAACACATTCTGGAGCTGTCGCCAGAGGCCAGAACGAACCTGGACATCACTACACTTGTGTCATGGTAATAATTGTGTTAGCACCAGGAGCACTGCAGCACGCCCCCGGGACGGGTGACCGTGTTTGTATATTGTGTGTGTAACTGGACTGTGTTTATTATTTGGGACTGCAAACCTTTATTTAGAACAGTGCAGTACACGATTATTGTTCACAGTTACCAGACCAGGATTATAAATAAACCTCCTTGCACTTTGGATTCACCGCCTAACTCCTGCACCTGCACACTGCAAATCACTTTGTCACATCTTCCATGAGATTAGAGAGTGGATTAGTTGGACATGCATGTCATGATTAAGACACACAATCAGGTCCCTCTTTCTACTTTCAACAATTTCAGCAGGTGGTCACACTCTATTTATTGTACTTACCATTAAGTTTATGGGAAAAAAAACCCCTTCGGAATGTCGATCGACCGGTTTTTCAGTTTTATCTGCAGGTTACATCACCGCTCCCTTTTCAAGGAATGAACAAAACAACTTTCAGGGGAAATTTCCCAGGTGTGTTTTATTTTCCTTTACGAAAATCGGCGTCTCTCAGTTTCCAGTCAAACTCTCGAGGGTGTGGGACTGGGAGCAATGGAATCCTGAATGAATCACAGAAGCAGATTGACAGAGCAGGGAACGCATTTCAATACAGATGCCTCACTGGGTTCTTTTTTATCCCTGGGGGAGGAGATGGGGATTAGGGGGGGTGTTACTGTCCACAAGAAAAAAAGTTTGTTTTAAAAAAAGTGGGCTTACGTATTCAGTGTTCATTATTTAAAAACTAAATAAATAGACAGTCACTCATTCTAATGGTTAATGGTGTGTTTGTGGTGCGATGGCTCGCACACCCAGAAGCATGCCCAGTAGATTTATACCTCAGTTCAGAGTGTAAACAGTCTTTGACATTGGTTTCCAAGGGGATAATGTTAAAATGTAACCTTTAATGCCCACAGTGAATCATCCCTGCCTAACCAAAGATTATATATTTTTTCCTAGGTGAACCCCCTAGTTCAGTGGTTGCCAGTTTTGGTGAAACATTAACCTCATTAGTTACACATATTGAATAGTGACAAAACCCACTGCAATGAAACGCTTTACAAAGGATATCCTGTCACCAGCAGAACGCACCTCTACAGAACACTGAGAGCTCAATGAAGCAGCATCTCATTGCCAGAAGCACAGGCAAGGCCGTTTCAGCATGCGTGTGCTTGTTCTGGCCCGTTGATTGGCTGCTGACGATGTAAAGCAGTGGTGAAATGTGTAGTGGCCCCGCTAGTGAGTGGCACAGAGCTGCGAGGGGATTCTCAAATCAAACAAGGTTGGCATTTCTAAAAATTTGAGCGTATGTGTTCAGTGTTTGTTTTTTGTTTCAACAATCAATGTGAAAAATAAGTCCGGAGAATTCTCAGCTGGCTGACATCATCTTTCAAAATACTGCTTGTTTTCTCCACTAATCATGTGACAGTAAGACAACACACCTGCAAACTGAAGGTTATAGTTTCAAATCTCATACATGCCACCACTATCTATATTGATATTTTAAAACAGAAATAAATCATTTAATATAAATGGAGAGGAAAGGTAGTTCCTCGCGCCAAGTTATCATTTAATATAGATGATGTCCTGTAATATATAACATATGCATGGATGAAAGTGCCTGGGGTCTGCAAAAAAAAATAAAATATGTTGGTGCAAGTGGTGTTGTGAATAGGTGAAATAGCGTTAACAGTGGAGCAGTGCAGTCCAGGTTTGATGAACAGAGACAGCTCACAGATATTTAGCTGTCTACAATGGCAAACAACAACAGTTAATAAGACAGACAAGACAGCACTGAACACTCAAGGTTTCGCTTCACTCATCACCGTCATTACGCAACCATTACAGAGGAACAGATCGCTCGGCCACACCCCCTGGTATACCTTCAGCCACGCCCTTTGGTAGCGCGTGCAATCACGTCTCCTCCAATCCATGACTGACACATCGTCTACCGCAGTAAGACGCTGACTTCTAGTATTGTGGCTTTGTCCCCTTTTTGGATGGCCAACTTTGGACTGACCCTGGAGTGAACTGTCAAACCATCCAGCCCGGGGCACACTGTTCCTGTTACACAGCGCCCTCACAGGTCAGGAGGGAGGTTATTCAATTTGTCCAGCTTGTTTGTTGTTTTAGCAACAGCAATTGATAATTAAAGACACAGGTGTCTCAATGTTGCACCACCTGCACAGAGGCAGTGAGTTTCCGGTTTTCAGTGTACTAGAAAACCGGACAGTTGGCAGCCCGACCAGTGTCCCCCACCCCCCAACCAGAAAGATTTTCATAATCAATAGTCCCTCGCTAAACCAGACATGTCCGTTATCTGATTTAAAAAAAAAATACCTGTAGAGCACTTTCTTTTTACTTTAGCCTACCGGTAACACAAAACAAATCACGCTGATGCATTTTACACATTACTGTACAGTGTAATGAAGACGCTAGTAATTAACACAACAGGCTGTTGAACTACCTTTCTCTGGAACCGACGAGAAACACACAGCCAGGTCACCGCCCTACCTAAACAAAGTTCTGGTGAAACTGGGGTGCATTTTGACCGCAACAGAACCAGGTTAAGCAACCTTTGATCAAGAACCCGTGAACGGGACCACGATGCAAGAACGGACCTGGTCATTGAAAGTGTTGGCGGTTGAAAATGTAGTTGCAGCTGTTATGAGTATTAATTACAGAACCAACAGGTTAGTTACCTTTCAATTGGAGGATGACTGCCAAATCAGTACTTCTGGGACATGTCTGTTTGTCAGGTATTTGCTGAACATTTTATATCAAAGCTGAGATGGGAGGCCTCTTGATGGCGTACCTAGATGGCATGCTGGGCTCTGTTACCCTTCGCGAGCCACTAGCTTCAGTCTCGGGCACTTTACTGCAGATCTCAGGGCTCCAAGGGCAAGAGCCTGGGAGGCTTAGCAGCGGTGAGCAGACAACTGTGGCTGTCTCACGCGGGGGTCCCAGATGCGGACAAGTCAGCCTTACTGGACGCGTCTATCTCCCCTGGCTATATTCTTGGAGCAGTGGTAGAGGAGATCCTGCAACGCTCTCACAGATCATGTACACAGAGATCCTGTACATACCGATCCTATACATAAAGATTCTGTACAAAGAGATCATGTACATAGAGATCCTGTACAAAGAGATCATGTACAAAGAGATCCTGTAAATAGAGATCCTGTACAAAGAGATCCTGTACATAGAGAGCCTGTACAAAGAGGTCCTGTACAAAGAGATCCTATAAATAGAGATCTTGTACAAAGAGATCCTGTACAAAGAGATCCTATAAATACCCTTGTGCTTCACGCCTGGGGTTCACTTGAGCTGCTTCCTAGGCTCTTGTTTTTTTGACACTCACTTATTGTCATAACCTGAAATAGAAGCACTGAAGTACAGCTGCTAATGGCCTTGAACTTGTGAACTGCTGTTCTCAAGATGGAATCAGCTTGCAAAAGAATAGACTTGATCCCTGATTCCCTGCACCGTTGCCCTGACTGAAATAGAACTCAAAATACATGGATTTCAATAGTATGTATTACAAGAGTAATCTATAATACACGTATGAGACGATAAAATATATAACAAAATGTATTCACGGAGGTAGAAAAGTGTCTTGTGCGCCCAGGCAAGTGGATACAATGACAGGCATCGCAGTTTCACATGCCAAGGTACCATTCCCCTCTGAGTGGCAGCATTCAGGGTGCCTTGTTTACGCCTATCAGAAATCAAAACCACTGAAGATCTGTTCATCAAGCGTGGTAAGTGGAAGCAGCTGGGTTCGTTTGAGGAGCTAAACTCAGTGCCAGAGAGGTGAGATTGACTAATAGTCAACGATTTCATTACCTGGAAGCTTGGGGCATCGCTGCAGGCAATACCTGTTTGCAGGTAGATCTGTAACAAGAGAGTAACATGACTCATGCATTTCATCATGGCTTTGCAGCTCTTGGTTAAAGCAATAGAACTGGTTACCCTGCTGGAACTGTAGTTTGTGTTCTGATTCTACATTCCATCTTAATCTTTAATCAAACATTCTGATTGATGTCTGATTAAAGATTAAAATGGAAGAACGCTCAACAACACCTTCTGTGTTCTCTATCACACAACCCAAAACCCCAGTATGAAACTCACTGCCTTTTTCTCAATATTCACAAGTCAGGAGTAAGGACTTACTTTCAGAGTTTAGCCTTTTAAATCCAACTTAAAAATATAATTTTTTTTTTTTTTTTTTTTATCTATTTTACTTGCTTATCTTTGTATTTTTTATTTTATCATGCTTGTTGATTTACTGTTTTCTAGTCTGTGTTACAGTGATAGCTACACGACTGGAAACTACATGAGGGGAATTAATTGTGTTCCCACCAGCGATCATTTACTCCCACTACATGCATTTTTGTTATTTACCCTATTTTTATGTAAATTGTGCATGCATAATGCTAGTAAATGTGAACAATGTTTGCAAGCTGTTATCGTGTCTGTTGTAGGTGAGACGGGACTTGTCAGAAAGGGCTGGATGGTACAAGGTTAGAGTTAGGGTTAGGGAAAATAGTCTCAAAATGAAGGTTTTAGTTGAAAGTGCTATAACAGACCTATAAGCAAAGAAAGATTGCTTTTGTAATATCTAGTACTTTGAACCATTTTAGTGTTTTAATATACTTCTAATAATCATGTTTACGCTTTCCTGCTGAGTTACTGACAGCCTGCCAAGTCAAGACAGGAGAGATAAGGAATGGGTACATTGAATATTTGTGGAGATATGAATCAGGAGCTGCTTGAGGATGGCACAACTCAGATAGTAAGTAAGAGAGATAAAAAGGTGAGTTAGCGACCAAGACTGAGAAACAAAACCCAGAGCCAGCTGATCTTTTCCAAAGCTACCTCCTGTTGAAGGAGGATGTCTGTCACCTGTCCTCCCACTAGAATCTGGGGTAGTATCCATATTCAGATTTTATATTTGCTGTTTATATATTTGAATGCATTTATAGAGACTCCTAATAGAGTGCTGTGTGCTTTCTTCCTTCTTCTACACCTTCGGCTCCTATTCTGACATCATTGAAAGGTACAGGTACTCCTGGTGCCATCATCTTACACTTTGTTACAAAAAAAATAAGGGGGTACAAATATTCAGAAGGGGAACCAGTATTCAGGGTTCACATATATTCTCTGACACTGGCACGTGTGAATAAAAACATCAAAACGATAGTAACAGCACAGGATAAAGGCAGAGCAGTGCGTTTGCTGCAGACTCTCTCCAGGGCAAGAACACAGCTGGAATTATCAGGGATCTCTGTCTGTGAGAGTTATAATAGAATTGTAAAATGCTGGTCATTTATTGACAGCAGGTTCAATCATGCAAGAGCTTGGTACATTATCAATAGCTGTGATTCACCTTTTTCAGTCATGCTGTACTCTGACATTTTAAAATATCAACTGCATACTGTGATGACTATTGGCTAAGCCTTTCTTTTTTGCTATTTTTAAATTTTTCCATCGCAAGATGCATTCGGGGTCAGCTTTCATCACACGTCCTCCGAGGAGGCAAGCAAGCTTCTGGCACCACAAGTAGGTGCTGAGGGAGGTGGGGCTGGGTCTTAATTCCAAATCTACCCCCTTGAAGTACCCCTAGGAGAAGGGGCATTTTTAAAACATTGGCAAACCCGGCTCAGTGCATTACGCAGATCGTCACACAGGGGGGTGACAGTGGCCAGTCAATAAGATTAGTACAGCGAGTCAGGTAGAGTGCACCTGTTTTCAGTCAGAGGGGATCAGTAGCTAAAGGTGGACTTGGGCAGGAGGCTAGTTAGTTAGTTAGTTTGTAATGCAGTTAGTCAATCAGTCTGTTAGTTGGTTAGTGAGCGAATCTTAATAAAAGACTGATTCTCAATTCCAAGTCAATCACATTGGAGAAAAGGGCCTTACCCATAAAGGTGCTAGGGCTGTAATCCGGTTTGAATTACAGGGTCATTGAGCATCTCCTGAGGTCTAGGGCTATAATCTGGTTTAAATTATACCTTGGTATCAGCCAGCTAGTTCACACAGAGACACACGTTTGCATTCCTATATTTGTGGGGACTTCTCATTGACTGTCACTGTATTGTTATTTATTATTTCTAATTCCAGTCAGACAAAACTCCACACAGGGTGAAAGTCGAAAAACAAACTAAACATTTTGGCACTATTTATTTTTTTATATTTTTAAAGGCATAATTAGTTCTTACAAAGTGTTGGACGTCCCCACAAAATTGGTTTTTCAGGAGTTGCTATCTTTGTGGGGACATTTTCTCAAATGTTGTCTGCATATTGATAGTAATACCTGCCGACACACACATACATACACACACAAACAAACACACACACACACACAACCTCCCCTGTGGTTCTATGATCTGTTCTCATGGGTGTTTATAAATACAGCTGCAGTGGCACCTTGTGGTCAAACACCCCAACATCCCAATCGAAGACAGTGTTTTGTGCTCTTGTGTCTGATCAGCACTGCCACCATTCTGTCATGTCAAGTATTACATAAACGTTATAAACTAAAGCTCACTTCTTCAGTCTTTTAAAATGTTTTCATCATTGAAAGACGTTTTCTGAGCCACTATTACAAGAAACAAGCCGTTAGTACTGTGATGAGCAACCATGGCCTTCCCAGACCAGGTATTAGTTCAATCATGTTCTAAAGTGTGTAAACGAACCAGTTAAACAGCCATACCAGTTCATAATGTAACGATTCCAGTTAAACATCTTTACCAGTTCATAATGTAACGATTCCAGTTCGACATCTCTACCGGTTCATAATGTAACGATTCCAGTTAAACATCTTTACCAGTTCATAATGTAACGATTCCAGTTAAACATCTCTACCAGTTCATAATGTAACGATTCCAGTTCGACATCTCTACCGGTTCATAATGTAACGATTCCAGTTAAACATCTCCACCAGTTCATAATGTAACGATTCCGGTTAAACCTGGTGTAGTGTGGCCCTCCACGACTTGACTTTCCCATCCCTGAGTTTGATATCATTTTTTTTTAATATAAACAGTATCTCATCCATAACTATAAAACACACAACGATATGTTATCTTACTAAATCAATAACAGCGTAATCTATGACAAAGTCAAAATGTTAAACGGTTATTTTAGTGTTACTGCAGTACATAAAGCACGTAGTTCAAATTGTTGACAGCAGGTGGCAGTGATGGCACAGTCAGGTGCAATCTGTATTAATGGTTTCACAGGAAATGAGTGAAGTGGTTAAGCTGAGCCTTTGGCATTTAAATGTAAAAGCACAATAACCTGGCCAGCTTCCACCCTCTCCTGTGTGTGATTGAATCTCAGCTGCAGGATAGCCGCTGGGAACACTGCACCTGCTTTCCGTGCTCACTGGTCCTGATCCACAGTGCTGTGTGCGGTGTGCTCGTTCATGCACCCCCTGATTCAGCGCCCTGGCGTTCAGCCTAGCTGCCGCTGCCCTGTTTGAATGGGAGGAAGTGCACTTCCTTGGGTGAAGCATGTACACCAGTTCAAGTGCATGTTATGACTTTACCAGATGGGCGAAATTACGTTTCCAAGTGTCCAAGTTTTTAAATGTCTGTCTGCTCCAGGGACCCTGGCCATTCCTGCACTGGAAACGTTAGTTAGAGGCAGGTCAGAAAAAATGTAACAGCCTAACAAGATTATGTACATTTTAAATATATATTATGACTTTTGACTTCTCTATAAATTCAAAGTTAAGCCAGATAACCATAACAGCCTATTTTAGTTAAAAATCCAACATGATTGCTTGGCCAGTTCTTTAGAATGATATTTTACAAGCCTTTGTAAAAGACTGGGCTTTCTCTTCAATGCACTTTCCTAATGACAGGGGGAGGAGCATTCGGAACTCCCAGTGTGAGTGGCGCCTTTCAATCCAGACTGACTACCCTGCACTGCACAGACCTGCAGCAGTGTATGTGCCTGTTGTGTCACTCAGCGGGCCTCACCCTCTCTCTGTTTAACTGGGAACAGGATGTGCTCCTTGTCTGGCTGTCCTGTTTGTCAAAGGCACGGCAGCAATGTGAGGTCAAGCGGATTCTCCTCTGGTTAATTGCTGTGTCCTCACACACTTGCTTGCTCATGGTGTTGTGAGGAATGTCACTTATCAGTCACAGACACTGGGTTAACCGGACAGACATGACCCAGTACACTCTCAGTCTGGGACCACGCTTTTACTAAAACACAATTTCCATCCAGGCTATTGGTCCTCAATCAGCCCGGCAGTGCTGCTTGCCTTTTTTGATTTCTTTGACGGACTGGACACAACTTTATTGCAATCCTAGTCACAAGCATGATTCTTGTGTAAAAGCCCCTCAATACACTTTACTAGAAACAATAAAGCTCAAAAGAACTGCACTTTTCTGAAGCACAAGAAACCAGACTTCACAGAATCTGGTTGCTGGCAGGTTTTTAAAATATTTGCTTGTCCTCAATTACAGTTTTTCTCGATCGCTTAAACACATTTCCTGAAACAATATCCTACATTACCAAAACAGTTAACATACAAATCAAACCAGTCTCGTGGTTTGCAAAACTTCAAAAATCCTTTGCAAAATGCAACATCTCAAAATACATGTCTCATTTGTCATCAAATGAAAAACTCACATTATCAACCATTTCACAAAGGTGCAATAAATTCAAAATATAATCATCAAAATGTTTAACCCTGTTTATTAATTTTTTCCTCATACCGTTTCTCCCTGATTACTCTTCTTACTTTATTGGAAATTGTGCAATGTGACCACACATGTTACATATAGGTGTATATCTTTTTTTTTTCAGTAGCCCCAGGTGACCCAGACTTCTCTGTAAACTTGTAAATAAAATCATAATTTGCTATAATTACAACAGAAAACAAACTTTAACAAAAAAGCTATTTTCCAGGTATTCATCATCCAGCCTCTGATTTCTGTCAGGCCACATGTTCTCATCAACATCACAGAGAATGTTTTCTCTGGCCAGACATCTCTGGAAACAAGCTCCTTGCATGGCAGAGCCACATGCATCTGGAGTGATGTCTTGACATGCCTCTTCCATGGCCTGGAGAAGTGTTGCCTGTTCATGGGGATTACGGTCAGACACTTTCCAGCGACAGGCAGAAAAAAAACTCCTCTATGGGGTTCAGGAAGGGAGAGTAGGGAGGGAGGAACACCATTGAGAAGAGTGCATGAGCTTCAAACCACCCTCGGACATGCGCAGAGTGGTGCAAGCTGACATCGTCCCACACGATGACAAAGTCTGTCAGCTCTGGCCCTTCCCGCACTCTCTCTTCTGGGGGGATAACGCTTTCATACATTGAATCTGGAAACACCAGCAGGTGTGTTGTGTTATATGGGCCTATGGTGGTGCTTTGGGAGATTACACCATTTCTAGAAATGGCAGCACACGTGGTTATATTTCCTCCACGCTGACACGGGACATCAACTGTGGCACGATGATTAACAAGATTTCGTCCACATCTTCTTTTTTTGGTCACATTTAAACCAGCCTCATCCACAAATACATATTCATGAGGAGCAACACTGGCATCAAGCTCCAGTATTACAATATCAAGACTACAGTAAACAGTTAGTCTAACCATTACAGCAGTATATAGATTTACATTACAGTATAGTACAGTAAAATACACAGTGCATTATGATTAATGTCTGATGGAGGATTGAAAAATGTAGCTATTATCATTTGCACAAGTGAAGTTTAAATTGATACTGATTGCTTTCAGTTGCAAACATATGGATTCAATGTGAAAGCAAGAAACTTACATGAATGCTGTGCTAAATGCAGAGATTTGTGTGAAGTGTTTTACAAGTGTTTTGCAATCATTGTGAAAAGAACTATAAAAACACTAATGGTTTTGCAAAGGAGGTCATTGTTTCGGTCGTGCAGTTACTGGTTTCGGTGTCTTTGACCACAGTTTCATTCGCATTGATTTAGCAATTGAGAAAAACCGTAATATAAAACTATAACAAGTGATAACAAAAAAGAGGGGTCAGTAACATCGTCAGTAGGCTAATAAGTGGGATCAGATGGGTTTTAAAGCTTTGGCACTATTTTAAGCACCCTTGTTTCTACCCCTGACACCCCCAGGCACAAGTAATCACAGCAATTAAGAAATGCCAGGAGAGACCGAGGTCTCCTGCTTCTCCACATTCTTGACAGTCTCTGGGCTTTTGATACTTAATAGTGAGCCCTGTTAGTGAGGAGAACCTGACTAATCTGTTCAATAGAAAACCATTAGTTTCTGGGACACCGGTTTTTCCTGCAGCATGGCTAGTATGGGCTCTTAAAGAGTAATTAGCAGGGTTCAGGAAAATCTAGTGTTCTCCATTCCCATGTGTTCTCCATTCCCATGTGTTCTTCGTTCCCATGTGTTCTTCGTTCCCATGTGTTCTCCATTCCCATGTGTTCTTCGTTCCCATGTGTTCTCCATTCCCATGTGTTCTTCGTTCCCATGTGTTCTCCATTCCCATGTGTTCTCCATTCCCATGTGTTCTTCGTTCCCATGTGTTCTCCATTCCCATGTGTTCTTCGTTCCCATGTGTTCTCCATTCCCATGTGTTCTTCGTTCCCATGTGTTCTCCGTTCCCATGTGTTCTCCGTTCCCATGTGTTCTCCGTTCCCATGTGTTCTCCATTCCCATGTGTTCTCCGTTCCCATGTGTTCTCCGTTCCCATGTGTTCTTCGTTCCCATGTGTTCTCCGTTCCCATGTGTTCTCCATTCCCATGTGTTCTCCGTTCCCATGTGTTCTCCATTCCCATGTGTTCTCCGTTCCCATGTGTTCTCCGTTCCCATGTGTTCTCCATTCCCATGTGTTCTCCATTCCCATGTGTTCTTCGTTCCCATGTGTTCTTCGTTCCCATGTGTTGCTATAAGTGTTTAAACAACGTACCTGTAAATCTCAAACCCCAGTGCACTAGAACGGCTATTTTGAAAATAACTTTGAACAGACTTTAAAGTTAGAAGTGTAAACAGCTGTAGCAGCGCATGGGGACGCTATATTTTTCTGAACCTCGCTACTTACTCTTTAAGGGAGATTACAAGCTTTTTTTCACTTCTTTAATTTTTTTTTTCTCTCAGTGTCCACTTTTGGTTCCTCTTTGTGCTGCCATGGCTGTAGAACTAAAAGAAAAAAAAAATAATATCAAAGACGATAATGAATAGTTCTCACATTCAGCACCATAATAATAATAAAACAAGCTTTATAATTAATTATCTTTAATCTCTGTACAGTATTACTCATCCATACC
Source organism: Polyodon spathula (assembly GCF_017654505.1). NCBI lineage: Eukaryota > Metazoa > Chordata > Actinopteri > Acipenseriformes > Polyodontidae > Polyodon > Polyodon spathula. The sequence continues at coordinate 2,474,798 of NC_054572.1, read as the reverse complement.
ATTATATATTTAGACACAATTTAGATGTTTGTCTGAGATAAACTGGAATTACAGATATACTGCGCCTGTCCCTTTGTGCTACTCATGAAAACTCTTCTGTGAAGCAAGGCTGATCGTGGTTGACTCCTGTTAGGCAATGCTGTGGCAGTTTGACTAACAAACCCGTCAATCGTTGCCAACCCTTTCAGTGGATGTGAAGGGGGGCATTGTCAGTACAGTGTCAAATCACGGCTAGGCTCTGAGTCAATTGTATATTGAAAGATCATTGCATCAAATCACTTTTGAAGTACATTATGCAGCTGAATATAATTTTTTTTTTTCTGACATAAAGGGCTCTATTCACAGTTTTGTTAGGGCTTGGATAGAGTTTTGCAAAAAGAGAATAAACTCCAAATTCTTCCGTGAACATGGTCCAGGGATCAGGGATCAGGGTTCAGGGTTCAAGGTTGTCTCAACGTTTCCCAAAGTGGGGGTCGCAACCCAAATATGGGTGGTGTCAAGGTTTCTGATGGATTGCCAAACAATCTATAAAATATGACGTTCAGTGCACACTGTTAAGATTTAGTTTCACTATACAACTTGTTATGCTTATATTCAAAATAAATATAATTTACATACAAGTTAAAGTCTTCTGCTTTAAATAAAGTATAAGGTGTTTAATAATCAGTCAGGTAACACACACACACAGCTAACAGTCGTGCACGCTCCTCCAATCACAAGCATGCATACCTTCCCACCATCCATTAACTCAATGCACCCACATCGTCCATCACTCCACATGAGGGCTCTCCTGCAAATGCATGTCTGCGATCAGCTGCATTCCCAATTTCTGCATGAAGGGGAACTCAAAAACCCTAGCTAGCTGTTATGGTCGTAGAAGTGCCCCCCTCACCCCTCCAGGTGAGTGTGCCTTGTCGTCACAATATGTTAGTTTAATACTATTTTTTACCAATAATTAATTTCATAAAAGCAAACGCTTTAGCAAGCTGTAAAACTATCAAAGCCTAAATGCTTACATAGCAGGAGTGGGCAATTCCGGTCCTGGAGGGCCTGTGTCCCTCCTGGCTTTTGTTCCAACTGTGCTCTAAATATCTTGGACCAATTATTGATCTAATTAAGTAATTTAGAGCACAGTTAGAACAAAAGCCAGGAGGGACAGCGACCCTGCAGGACCAGAATTGCCCATCCCTTTTATATAGTGTAGTTACAAATAAATGAAACGTGGCTTTTTGATTGGTTAAGAAGTATTTCAAAAAATACAGAATAGTGAATAATTTTGGGTTCGTGGGTTCATTATTCCTGTGTTCATTTGGGTCACCAATCAACATGTTTGGGAAAGACTGGTTTAGATTATAAGATTTATAACCATGTCATTGTACTAAAGGGACAGAAATACAGTGATGTGTTGGAGATGACGATCCCTCATGCCAGTTATGGTTTCATAGGCAAATGCATCCTACTCAGTGATAATAGCCAAATACCTGCATTTGCATCACTTGAAGTTTAAATGCGCTCATCTGACATTCCTGGTAATTGGAAAGACATCGCTCATGATAACATTATGTTGTATTCCAGCATCGTTTGGACGATTTCTCACGATCTTTTTAGCAGGAATCAGATCATTAGCAGGAACAGGCTTTGTTTCCTAGTAACTGGGGTTCACAGCTGTGGATGAATGAAGTTTGACAAAGTAATGGAAATGAGCATGAAAATGGATTCGACTGATAAAGTGAATTCTCTTCTAAAGCAAACCATTCTTTTAATGTAAAGTTAGCAGCTATCTTTGTGTAACACATGACCGCGCCTGAATGATCTGGCGTGGCAACGTGTGAACTTTGGCCACGGAATAGTAGTGTAGCAGGTGGGGGGGTCTTTAGAGTGTACCAATTAATGCTGAAGCCATGTTACATCACTGAAGGTATTACGACTTCAGAATTTAGCTTTAATTTACCAGATCACTCAAAACTCACAGGTTTCGTGATATAGGGCAACTAAAACATCATTCTGGGCAAAGACAAGGAGAGGCAACCAAGAGATAAAAGTATGACACTATTTATGAAACACGGCTTCTGTTAAAAGATCAAGTCATAAGTGATCAAACTGAGCTCTGCACTTTCACTTTTCATTGATCGATTTGCTGGTTATAATTTTGCCTGGGGTTTTGGGCTGACCCCTTGTAGGATAGTGACCAGTGGGACAGCATTCGGGACTGGGAAAAGCTGGCCCTGGGTTTTGAAGTGGCCAGTCTGTGTGGGGCTAATTTACAGTGAAGAGAACAAGGGCCATTTTTTGGCATGGAGTGATGCTACAAGCTGGGACACAAGGAATACAGGGTTGTATCTTTCTGTGCTACGGCCTCCCTTCTCACGGTCAAGAAGCACCGGGACCCTCCCTGCTTATTAGCACAATTGAACTTGTTTTTAGATAGGGTTAACCTAATCCAATTGTATTAGTAAGAATCGCTATTTTAGATGTCATTGATAGTTGGGATTACGTTTAATTGTGTAAATTGTTATTTTGATAAAGATTATGATGGCCATTCAATGCAATAAAAACTTACTTACCTGTGTTGCGAGCAGACATTCCCACAGCCTTGCATATCCGCTGTTTCTCTGTTTGCGCTGCCTTTTGAATGGTAATGAGGTGCAATGATTTATCTAATAGTTAATCGATTACACCTGCCACATTCTCTTAGTGATTAAACTCACTTAGCAGATAGCACCTGCTACATTCAAACAGACTGCGTCTGTGCTTACTAGACATGTTTAAATAGAACATCCATTTGTGTGCATTTTGACTTTACTGCTTCAAGCATAGACTACCGGTTGCCCTTGTGGTCATTTCAAAGGCATTGAGATCCTTAAATGGGGAAACTCCTCTCCTAAATCAGAAAGAGACACACTGTGGAGTTCAGTGAGCAAGAGATGACTCAAGAGCTATCCACTGGATGGCACAGCTCTGCACACTAGTGCATCATGCATTCATGTGTTGAGTGCTGGTTAGCAGGGACACAGGAAATCCATTTCAAGCCACTGCCATCTTACCAGCAATGTGGCTGTCGCAAGATAAGGGCTGCAATTGCGTAGGTTGGCCTCAGCCTTTGTTTAGTATGAACCCGGGGGGAGTTCCTGATGCGTGTGCTATTTACAGCACCTCTAAATGGCCCTGTGAGATTAAACTGCTGCCCTCAAGACTATTCCTTATTTAAAGGTGCGGTCCCAGAGGGTTTCAAATCCAATCCTTAACCCTTTGTGAGCTTCAGAACCTTTTCACCGCCGAGCCTCACCGTCGCACAGCAGAACATTTCATTGCAAACAGTATAGGGAGCCTTCCACTCTACAAGCCCCACCCCACCAACTGTGAACCTGCTACTCTTCTAATGTTTCCATTCTGTCAAAAGAGGCCTCGTGTCGCTGTCCTTACAAAAGAGCCATTGCTTTGCCATTACAGTCCATTGTATTTGATAAGGGATGTGCATACAAGCCCTGTTGCAACACTTATTTATTTACCAGACCTATAATTTACCTGCAATTAAACAGCACCCCTTAACCCTGTAAGCCTCCACAAACCATAAACCTGATAGAGAAACGCACAGTCATAGCAACTCTATAAACCACCTGGCATATGCTGCTCACCCCTATGTGCCTCACATGAATCATTACGTCTCTGTATAGTGCAAATACTGTATAGTACATTTTGACCGAACTATAGCTTTATAGTTTTGTGAGCGTGTTTGTTTTGCAAGCTAATGTGCAAGTGTGGGGCAAAGTATAATGTAACATGTGTGTTTGTGTGTGTGTGTGAGTTACATTAAGGTGTGTGAGTATAGTAGGTGTTAAAAGTGTATATTGTTTGAGTTCCTCTGTACAGAATATGAAAATTATTTTTGGAATAAAAGAGTTTGTACCACAAAGAAACCACAGAGAACCCAGTGCTTCCTGTATATGAGCCTTCAGAGTGAAGGAGAGGCGTGGCTGTGACACACACACTAGAACTGCTCTGAACTCAACAATACGAGCTGTCAGAGTGAAGAGGAGGCATGGCTGTGACACACACATACTGGAACTGCTCTGAACTCAACACTCAGAAAGAGAGAAAAGATTCCTCATTGAAAGAGTGCGCTACCTTGAAGAAGGGCTGCTAGCTCTTTAGCACCGCCCTACTGGGCAGTGTTGCATGTTCCTAGAGGAGACCCAGAGGGCAGGACTTCCTGTCATTACCAGCAATGGCAACACAATGGATTTAGAGTAAATATTATACTGGGGTCCTGATACCGTTGCCCTCTGGTACTGCTATGGTACCATAGCACTGCACTGGGTCTTAGTCCATAGCATTGTAATACCATTCTACCAATGACTGCCACCACTGTAGCTCTCTTACAATTGCTCCTATAAAACAGAGCCAGTACATGGACCTTGTGGTGCCACTGAAATATAATTGGATGAGGACTGATTACTGTATCCACAATGTGACCACTAGTGCAGCAAGCAATGCTTTGAAACGCATATTCTTAATAGTACTGTTAAGCGCTCTTCGCGATTGTCAGCCCAACAACCATTCGTCTGGTCCCCGGAGCTTTAGTAAAGCAGGGTGCGTGGCATTGCACACGTGAAGCTGGCAAAATCGAACTAATATCCTCTGACGGCCCAACACTTATGATCATCCAAAGACTTGATTGAATAAAGAAAACGCACTGTATAGCGAAAGTGCAGGTGC